>NW_006204133.1:8840965-8861943 GCF_000334495.1 Tupaia belangeri chinensis | reverse complement strand
GCTGAACCCTCGTCTTTTGTTTAATATTTTTGCTCAAAGTCAAATGTGTCCATAAGATGACCCTCTTTTAATTTGCAGACATGCTTAACATTGTACAATCATCTGTCCCACTATCATGCTTCTCAGGCCATACTCAACTCATTCCTGGTTCTTATTGCATAATCCCCTACAAAAACATTAAAAGAATCTCACAAAGATATATAATAGATTTGGAATTTAAGACATACCATCATAAACAAACATCCTATCTTTAATGAAAGCAGTATCTTGCCTGCAATCACTGAACAAATAATTTTAAGTGCAACTTTTTCAGGAGGCGTTGGAGAAAAGCAGCGTTAGAGTTTTGGGTGACTAAAGTACATTATGAGTTTCACGATCAGTTCAGGATTTCCATACTTGCTCCTTGGAATTTGGCTAAGCGAAGGCTTTCTACCATGGGGGCAGACTCTAGGAGACCGCCAGTGCCATTGACTTCATTTCTTTCTTTAGTTGCTCACCTCCAAGGGGAGAAAAATGATGGATTTGCACACCTTTCAAAAATGTTTATTCCTGGAAAAATAAGTGGTGTGTGTGAGCAACCTTTAACTGGGCAATTAAACACTAAGCCAAGCTATTTATATGTTAGCCCTGGGCTCCGTAGGGTTAATGCTCACTAGCCAGAAAAGGACTTTTGAGATTTTCCACCACCATCTGCTATCAAAACCTTGGTTTGTGTGGCACTGAAACTTCCACTTCCTGTGGTACCTCTGCCCTTCGTGTAGAACGCAGCCTGACGCATCCTGCAGTGAGCTGGAGGCTCCACACAGGAGTCATGGAGCACAGTAAGCCTAAGAGCTTTGCATGAAAGGCCATTGGTTTCTTGCTAGGAGGAAACTGGTTATTAGGAAGGAAGAGGCTCTTCCTACAGAGCACCGAGTGGCAGCATCGCGCAAGACCCCACATTTTGTATCACAGTCCTGGTATTCAGCAGGGAAATTCCCTGCAGGCAGGATACATGGGAATTGACAAGAAGCTTCTTTCAAAACTTCTAAGAGCTTTGCATGAAAGGCCATTGGTTTCTTGCTAGGAGGAAACTGGTTATTAGGAAGGAAGAGGCTCTTCCTACAGAGCACCGAGTGGCAGCATCGCGCAAGACCCCACATTTTGTATCACAGTCCTGGTATTCAGCAGGGAAATTCCCTGCAGGCAGGATACATGGGAATTGACAAGAAGCTTCTTTCATAACTTATTGGAAGAGAGTTGGGAAGTAGTATTTTTTCTTGTTTTTTTTTTTTTTTCTCCTATTTCCTTACTGCCTATCAGTTTTACTATTATCAAACAACTCAGGCTAAACACTACGGCTTTAGTAGCTTTTAAATCTCTAAAACCTCAGTGATAAGTGGTTTGTGAGCAGAAGAGAAAATAATACAGCCTTTTTAGGTATTTTGACTCTTTTTAGAGTAACGTATGGAAAGACACTTTCTTTTGTTCTACTTCCCTCTCTCCCTTTATGATTTTGTCCTACTTTTCTCCTCTTCGGGGATGGTATCAAGTTGTGGTTCAATGATATATATATATATATGGCAATATCGTATATCATGCCATTTTTTGCTCTCATGTTTCATTAATAAGGATAATGAGGAATTTGTGATTTTTTAAAAATAGAAACCTCCGCATCATAGAACATACGTTATTAATATAATATAATCCTCACAAAGCATAACTTCGCAAAGCACATAATAAAGCACAGGAGCGAGAGCTTGGCGATGAGGTCCACCTGATGGCACCGTCTGGACTGGGCTGCTGTGCTGGAGGCCACAAGGCCAACCATGGTTTGGGTTCGGGGATGGGACAGGAAACATGCTGGGTGTGTCTGTGGGCAGATGTCCAAGATTCTGAGCAGCTGAAGGACAGGGATGAAAGAACTGTGCCCTGACAAGACCTTGTTGAGGACATGTCTCTGTTTCTGTCTCTTTCATTCTGTCATACATGCACAAACATTCTCTATCATTAAAAAAAAATAACAATTTCAAGGCTGGCCCCTTGACCTGGTTGTTATGGAAGCTGGAGCCCACGTTGCCAACTGCAGTTCCAGTCCTGGTCCCGGCAGCTTGATACTAGGCACGTGTGCGTGCATGCCCCAGCTTTTGACAGAGTGGAGAAATGGAGGGGAAGGAATTGTGGCATGACTGTGTCCCACTCGGGGAGATGTTTTCTCTTTGCTTCTGTCTCTCTCTGGTGAGCACATACAAAGCTTGGCATCTAGAAGATATGTTACTCTGTAATCTCTCATGATCATATGTGTATATACATACGTACGCAGGTACACACGTGTGCGCATACATAAACAGCGTTAAGCCAAATGTGACCGCGTCCTCACTGGTGCTCAAGACCACTCTGAATCGGAAGCACCAAGGGGAGGTTAAAACACTCGCACTGTGCCCGCTTCCAAATCTCCCGATTCAGCTGCTCTGGTGGGGCTCAGGCCCCAGTTTTAACGCTCCCGGGTGGTTTCCGTGTGCAATCAGGCTGTGCCATGGAGCGTGGTGACATTCCTTTAATTTTTGTATGACTTTGATGTTTTCCTCTTCTTGTCCTTTCTTATCATGCGTTTGTCCCCAACTCTTTTCATTCCTTCCTTTTTAAAATCAGTTTTTAATTTTTAATTTTCGTTGGACCTGATAGGGTGGTATGTGGGCAGCTGGGGAGGGGATGGGGGTAATTATGTCAGGCCTGTGCTGGCTCCACTTTTATCATACCCTTTGCAGCTCGATTTGCCTTGTCAGTTCAATGATCTTGCATTCAGGATGTTTAAATCGAGATCTTAGACGATTGTGAGTTTAACTCTTTTGATTACCACAGCGAAAGTGATAGTAAGTCAACAGGAGCTGTGAAGACGAAGTGCTGCATCTTCCTGACACAGGTGTGCCATGACAAGCAGCATCCGGACAGGCTGTCTCCAGTTCATCATCTTCCACGCCAGTAAGACAGTAGTCGGAGGAATGGTGAATTGTCTAATTGAAGAGAGGTGCGAATACCTGAGCTCGTGGGGTTAAACACCAGTGTGAGCGGGATATGCCTTGCATGGCTGAGGGGGGAGCAGTTCTCAGTGTTACCGCACACACTCAGCCGTCTAACCGCCTGCCTGTGGGAGAATATGTCCTTAAAAACCTATCGAAAATAAGCCTTATTTCTGTCAAAAGACAGGGCCCTTTAACTCTCTCACCCTTGAGTACTAGCCATGCATTGTCTCAGAAACAACAGAAAGAATTCTACATATTAACAAGACTCAAAGCATAGTGGCAACTTGTTTATTTCCCTCATTTTTTTTGATATCTGTAAATTACGTAGATGTTTTCTGATAAAGGAATATGCTTCAACTTATTTTTTTTTAATTTTGCCAGAAGGTATACACACTCACCAGAGTGAGACAGAGAGAGAGAGACAAAAAGTGAGAAAACCCCCACCTTGAGGCATGGTCACACCCCTGATCCCTTCTCCTCTCTTGTCCCTCCTTTCAGAATTTCGGTACACACACCTGAACACCTGGCGTGTTTCTCAAGCCGTAAGTCTGGCCATGTGGGATCCAGCTGCCTGACTACCATGCCACCAGAAGGCCCCTCTCAAATTTTTGAAACTTTTCCTATCGGAGCTCTAACTGGTCTTGTCCCCTGTCTTCTTGCTCAATCATGTGAATCCATTCTTCTGGCCAGAGCAGTTATAATTTGTACAAAATGAGTATGTGTGTGTGTAAAATGCTGAGGGACAAGTGTCAGAGAACTCTACTGGGGAAGAGAAAAATAACACTGTGAGGGACCAGCAGTGAGCGTAATGGCTATGTCGCTGGACTCCCATGTAGTTGACCGTGGTTCGCATCCCGGACCCGGTGGCTTAAACTCACGCCGGGCATGTGTGCGTGCGTGCCCAAGATCCCGAGAGGAGAATGGAGGAGAAGGGATTGTGACGTGGCCATCCCCCCTGGGGGGTGATTTCTCGCTTTTTGTCTTTCTGTCTCTCTCTTTCTGGTGAGTGCACACACCCTATAGCAAAAACCTCTCCAAAAAAAGAAAAATAATAACACCGTGGTTCCCAGGATTTGGCAGTGAGAGCAGCCCCTTTCCCAGGACCTCCAGAGTAACATCTGCTTGCGAGGTTTGCATAGAAGTGCTGACTGCCTCGTGACTGCCAAGTCCTTGTCCAGCCTGTCCACAGTACTCTAGGAGATGTCACCTCCAGAAGTGACACCAAGAAAGTCCTCTTTCATGTAAACAAACACATCTCGTATAAATACATTTTAATTCCATATCCAAGCCAGCCTGAGCAGAGAAGCAAATGACCTAATATATTCCTAGGAGGAAAGCAGTGAAATACAATACGAGGGAACTTCAAAACTTGCATGGAAAAATGGAACTTGAAGTCCAAGTTTATTTTGGTGCAAAAAAATAAATAAAATTAAAAAAAAATTGAAGTCCATGCCTGTTTTCTTCCTAAGACACGTTCTCAGTGAACCTTCGAAGCCTCCTCCTATAAACACAGGGTGTATTTATGCAATGCCTGTGCTCAAACATGGGACCAGCACACTGTAATGTTCGCAGTTCAATATTCTAATGAGTTCTCAAGTCGTTCAAACATAGTATCATTAAACCGAAAGAGAGAATACTTTCCACTGGAAAAACAGTGCTGGATATTTTCTGAAGCTGCTCTCTGTCCTCTCCAGCTGCTCCACGCCCCGAGACTGTTCTCTAGGGACTGCAGAGGACAGGCTCCCTCACCTCTGGAGTGGGGTTGACTTTAGGCCCTGTGGAGCACTGGCAGAAGATCAGGGGCAGGAGGACAGAGCAGTCGGCATTTCTTCCTTTCCCTTCCTGCTGGTGGTGGCCTGGCTGAACTCCCTTAGCAGGTACAGCTGTCAGGAGTTCTCTCTTACCACCGTGGCCCTGCACTGCACAGTAACGTCCTTTTACCTTGCCTCTCTGATCTAGGGCATCCCTGGCCACTGTGGTGTCAATGAACCCTGCGGCTCTTTTGTCACTCCTTCACTAAAACTCCTTCCAACAGCCTTTTGGTGTGCACTTAGATAGGTGGCTAATGACATTTTAAAAATTGCATAATACATTGCTAATTATTTGTTGAGCATTTTTAATTAAAAAAAATAAAGTTTAACTAGGGAGAAATGTTCACCTGTTGAAATATTCACTTTGTAAGCTAAATAATGTGGTTGAATATATAAAAGAAAATGAAATAAAAAATGTAAAATAAAATAAAAAGGAAACAACAACAACAAAAAAAGAAAGTTTATTCATTTAGTTATCCCACGAGAGAGAGAGCAGGGAAGAGAAAGAGAAAGACAGGCACCCCAGGTCATCATGCTACACCCACGCTGAGCCTCAGTAGCCTGGCTCATGGGCACATGCATATGAGCACCTAGGGAGGGTCAAGGATGCAAACCCAGGACCTTTCCCAAGTGAGTCCAGTGTGTTATCACTGGGCTACTGCCTGGTCCTTGAGGGCTCTGTCTATAGCTGGAATTGAGGTTATACAAAAAAGTGTGTGCGTGTATAACTGGACAACTAAAGTGTCCAGGTTCAATGAGGAGCGTGATGCTTGTTTTCCACATAATAGGTTGGACTTGCAGGTGCTTAACAGGAGGCTGTTTTCATTTGAGCTTTTACTGCTGGATGCTGGAAGCTGGCCTGGCAGGAACGGCGGTATTTACTTGGTGTTGTCACAAAGGGTATGTTTTACTCAAGACTCAAGTGATAGAAAGATGGTAGAAATCTACATACATAACCCATCTCCCTATGTATTAAATACTGGAGCAATATTAATACTTAATTATTGATTTTTGCATGTTAAGTTTAAAGAATAATATCTGTCTTCATTAAAAGTGAATCAATTTTCATTGTAGAGAAGACGTTTTTGTTGTTGTCATAGGCCATGTGCTTTTGCTGGAGAGAGACAGAGAGAGATAGTGAGAGGGCAAGTGAAAAATCACCCCCTCTGCGGGGAGGATGGACATACCACAACCCCCTCACCTCCATTCCCCTCCTGGGATTTTGGGCGTACACACACATATGGTGACATAAGTTTCAAGCTGTCAGGTCTGGAGGGCCATGTGGGAGTCCAGTGCCTTAACCACTGTGCCACCTGCTGGACTTGACAAGTGGTTTCTTTAAGTTCCCATTTCACTCGGTCACAGGTGCCTTCCTGACAGCCTCCTATCTATTTAGGCTCAGAGAAAGATTCCCTCTCTTGTACCCCTTCCTGTATCCTTTTCTCTCTCTCCTTTCTTTTTTTATTCTAAGAGATATTTTTGCTGTAGGAAACATGTGCTCACCAGAGAGACAGAGAGAGATAGAAAGTGAGAAATCAGCCCCCAAGGAGGATGGCTATGCTACAATCCCTTCTCTTTCATTCTCCTCCAGGGATTTTTGGGCATGCACACACATGCACCTGGTGTGATTTTTAAGCCACCAGCTCCTAGGACTCAAACCGGGGTCAACTACATGGGTGCCCAGAGACATAACCATTACGCCATTTGCTGGTTCCCCTTTCTTTTTTTTTAATGAAATGAATTTTCATTAATTTATTCAAAATTTTTTTGCTAAGGGCATATGTGCTTCCCAGAGACAGACAGAGACAGAGAGAGGGCAAGTGAGAAAGTCCCCCTGTGTGGGGGGCTCTTCTTTCTTTTTCAGCATTATTTGTGTTTGTAATTTGACTGTTTTCCTGGCTGGCTGGTGTCTGGACAGAAAACATTTCCTTCAAGGCTGGCATCCAACTTCATATTCATTTCATGTAATTGGGAGAAACATTTATATATATGTATATATGAATATATGTGTGTGTATATATTTAAGTCTGTATTAGTTAGGACTCTCGGAGCTGCAGTTACAGAGCTGAACTCACACTAACTTAAGCTGACTAGTGCCTATAGATGAAAAGTCTAAGGCTTGGCTTCAGGCAGAGTGGAAATCTTGAAGTCTGAGGTTCCGGTGGCATCATCCTGGCCTCTCTATTTTCCTTCTTTTGAGTTTTGTACATAGCTTTTACTCCTGCCTGCAGATGAGCAGTAAAACCATCTCTAGCCTACACTTTCTGTGACTTGTGACTCCAGAGAATGAAACTATCTTGTCTGATTCTGCAGTAGAAGTATTCTAAAAAGAGGACTAGAGGGGGGCTGAGTAACAGAACACAATGCTCTGAGAGGCTGACCCCCATGGAAGGTTCTGGGTTCTCATCCAGAGACCACCCTGAGTGTGCCAGGCATGGCCGAAGGAGCAGGTAAACCATGGCGTCCAGACCCTGGTGAGGGCACTGTCTCTTTCTCTCTATTGCTTTTGATCATGAAATAAATACATAAACTCTCTCTTTTGTTCGTCTCTCTATTGCTTTTGATCATGAAATAAATAAATAAACTCTTTTGTTCATGAAATAAATAAATAAATAAATAAATACACTTAAAAAGAAATGTTGAGGTGAAGACTCGCATTGCACATCCGTGTCCTGCAATCCATACTATGTCAGCCACTGTGTCCAGGAGAACGGTCTCTATCCAGGCTTAGATCACCTGCACACTGCCAGAGACAAAGAAAGAGGAAACCAGAAGGGGCAACAAGAGGTGGAGGGTGGGGGGGAGGGATGGCTGGTCGTAACCCGGCCAGAACTAGCCAGACCCGCACTCACAGGGCAGTCTTTGGGTCTATTTTGCAGCAGTCTGTGTGAACGGAAGCCCGTGTTGTTGAATACTTTCCTGGCTCTGCTGCTACAGTGGCACCCTAACATACCCAAGGCTAGGTTGTTTGTTGAATACTTTCCTGGCTCTGCTGCTACAATCACACCCTAACATACCCAAGGCTAGGTTGCCATGCAGACGAACCCAGTGGCTGAGAAAACAGAGAGTAAAGTAAAGCCCTTCAGTTCACACACGAAGACCCAGAGCAAGGCTGGCTGGGACGTGGTGGTGACACACGATGCTCTGCAAGGCTGATCCATGTGGGAGGTTCTGGGTTTGTGTCTGCAGACCTCCCTGAATACTCTGAACACTTGCTTGATGCTCATGATCTGAGGTAGGCTGAGGCTGGGGGTGGAGTGTGGTGTCAAGATCCTATTGGGGGTGCTATCTCTCTGTTTCTCTACCTCTCTGTCTCTCACTCATGGAATCAATACATAAATACACTTTAAAAATCAGGGAAATGGCTCATTCAGAAAATCAGGCACCTCCTGTACCCTCTCTCTTGTAGATAGACCTTTTTCGTTATATCGAGGACTCGGTGTGGATCCCTGGCAGTTAGCTTATAACCCCCTTCCCTCTCTTTTAGATGCCTTGATTAAAATCATCCTAGTCCAAAAAAAAGATGCTCAGGGGCCGGCAGGTGGCATGGTGGTTGAAATGGCTGGACTCCTGCATGGCTGACCATGGTTCGGGTCCCAGACCTGGCAGCTTGCTTTGCTTTCTCACTTTCCTTCTCTCTCACTCTCTCTCTCTGATCAACTTCAGAAAAAAATATATAAATTATATATATATATAAGTTATATATATATATATATATACACATATAATTTATAAAAAAGACAATGAATAAAATTAAATAAAAACTAAATTATTTTTTTAAAAAAGAAAGAAAGATGCTCATAGTTGGGGTAATTTTGTTGATCCTTTTATTTCCAAGACTTTCCTTAGCCCATGAGCACATTAATCTAAATTATGCCTTATCTAGAAATAAAACACTGGGAGAGACAAACTTAATTAATCCACACATTCCAGTTACAGCAACCTCGGAGTCAAACTGCTCACTTGTCTCCTATTTATTAAACTAAGAAATGCCTCCAGTAATATTTATAGAACAAAAACATGAAAAAAAAAATTAGAGCATCTTTTTATTGCCAGAGTGCCACCTAACAAATTTTCCATGTTATCTTTATAATAAACCCACTTAAAAACATTAATACAAAAATATTAATTACCATATGCCAGGCATGGTTCCAAGGATTTGGAAATAAATGGTGACCCAAAGTGAAAGCTTCCTTCCTTTGAGGAGGCTGCATTTTAGTGTAGGAAGTTTACAGTATAAACATACACAACAAATAATTACAGAGTATGGGAAGGACCAGGATGAATACAAACAGACTGGCCGTAACAGAGAAAAGCAGCCATGCAGAACAATGAGAAAAGGCCCCTAGGTGAGATGAGTTCTATGCTGAGGCCTAACGTTTGAGGGTGGGAGCTTTGGAAGAAGCAGAGTGAGTTCTGGGATGAGAACACAGTGGTTCAGACAGAGTAAAGAGGTGAGCTTTTCTGTTTGCAGACCTAGGAGAATGGCATGTCAATGGAACAACGCTTGTGAGAGAGTAGGGCGAGTAGCACAAGGACCATCAGACAGAAGACAGACGAGGCAGGGGACCAGCAGTTAGCGTAATGGCTATGTCGCTGGACTCCCATGTAGCCAAACACAGTTCGAGTCCTGGACCTGGTGGCTTAAACTCACGCCGGGTGCATGTGTGTGCATGCCCAAGATCCCAAGAGGAGAAGGGAGGAGAAGGGATTGCGGCATGGCCATCCTCGCTGGGGAGGGATTTCTCGCTTTCTATCTCTCTGTCTCTCTCTGTCTTTCTGGCGAACACACGCGCCCTATAGCAAAAACCTCTCCAAAAAATAAAGAAAGAAAGAAGACAGACAAGGCAGCACAACATGCACGGTTGGAAGGAGTTTGATTTTATTCTCTGACTTTCCCATGGATTTTCCATGTCAGGCAACCAGACATCTTCAGCTTAAAGAATGACCAAATCAGAACCCAACCGTCCCCTGGAATATCATGTCCACAAATAACTGAACACCACCTCAGCTCTATGTGCATAGGACTGAATCCATGAACAGTGAGCCCAAACTTCACTTATTGCTATTTTTCCCCTCCACTTTTTATCCTGGTTAAGATTATTTGTGGTAGATTGTGTTACTTTCCTCCAGCGTTTTCTGGCCCCTTCCTGAGAGACGTCTGGCCCCCACCCTATCAATGCCATGTTTGGACATGTGACTTGCTTCAGCCAGTAAAACCATCGAAGAGGCAACCTAGCTTAATTTCATGGAGAAGCACGAACAGTCAGGTGGTTCCCCCATTGCCCTTTCCCCTCTGGTATGAGAGGCACACTCCCTGTCGGGACATGCTCCTTCATCTTCAGTCCCAGGAGGCACATGCAAAGGAAACGAGCTGGAACTTTCTCCAGTTGACAGTAACATAAAGGAGAAATAAACCTTTGCCATGAGCCATAGAGACTATAAATTACTGGGGTAGTTTATTATCACCGTATAATCTAGTATGAACTGACAGATAAATAAACTCATACCTAGAGGTGCGGTGTTACTGTAATAGCAAAAGCAACGACAAAAGCCCACATGGGTGGTGTTCCACTTGGACAGTGTTGAGTAATGTAGAAAGGGGGTCACCATGTTACACAGTGGCCAAACCTCAATAAAACTATTTCTTGTATCTCTAGTTGAGATACGCTGTGAAGAATTCACCACCTCCTCTCTAACATTCTGACTGGAAACGCATCATTGGAAGCTAAGTATAAAGACACCTCTGAAATACCCATAATGAGAAATGTTTCCTTAAAAGAAAAGGGAGTGAGAGTAGCCACAGTCTCTGAAAGTGACAGTTTTGGTTCCAAAGGTACCAGCGTTGGCCCTGCTGTGATGGGGTGTATGGGGCGCTGCTGCTCAGTGGGCTGAGGCCTCGTGGAAAGTAAAGGTTCACGCTCCTGCCAACCCTACAAGTTGGACATGAGGCACACCCCTGTGGTCCTGGCTACTCAGGAGTCCAAGACAGGACTGCAACATGGTGACATCCTGTCTAAAACACCACACCCACTCACACACACCAAGACAAGAGTGCCAATTGTTATACAAGATGAAGGAAAGCTGTGGAAATAATTTTATTGCAAGCAACGAAAGTGGCTAGGAACCAAGTCCAGTTCCTGACCTAGGCTGGATCCTGAACTAAGGAGGAGAACATACTATCAGTGGCATTATTGAGTCATCTGACAAATACTAGAATACAGGAAGTACTCTTTGTGACAGTGATGAGATAATTGAAAAGTTGGAACCAGCAGTTGGTGTAATGGCTATGTCGCTGGACTCCCATGTAATTGACTGAGGTTCGAGTCCTGGAACCAGTGGCTTAAACTCATACTGAGCATGTGTGCATGTGTGCCCAAGATTCCGAGAGGAGAGTGGAGGAGAAGGGATTGTGGCGTGGCCATCTCCCCTGGGGAGTGATTTCTTGCTTTCTGTCTCTCTGTCTCTCTCTTTCTGGTGAGTGCATGTGCCCTATAGCAAAACTTCTCCAAAAAAGAAAAGAAAAGTAAGAAAGAGAGAGAGAGAAAGAAGGAAAGAAACAAGAAAGAAAGAAAAGTTAGGAAGGGGGGCCAGATGGTGCACATGGTAATGCATCTGGACCCACATGAGAAGGTTCCAGGCTCATAGTCTCAAGACTTCACTGAATACACTGAGCACCTACACATGCTTATGATCCAGACTGGCTAAGGCTAGCGTGGATAACAGCATCAGGATCCTATTGGGGTGCTGTCTCTCTGTCTATTTCGCTCTGTCTCTTTCTCATGGAAGGAATTAATAAACTTAAAAAAGAAAGACTTGGGAGGCAGGGTCTGTGGCCTGGTGAGTAAGGCAGTCACCTGACACATGGCCGACTGCATTTTGAGTCCTAAAACCTGCAGCTTAAGAAACATGCTGCATGATTGTGTATGTCTAAAGTCCTGAAAGGAGGGAAAAGTGGAGGAAAAGGAACTGTGGTGTGACCATTCCCCATTGGGGGTGCTTTCTCCCTTCTCTCTCTGGAGAGTGCATATATCCTGTAGCAAAACAAACAAACCAGGGAAATATCTGCACGGTAGTTTTTGTGCCCCAGATAGCACTATTAAAATGTGTATTGTCATGTTTTCTGGTTGATCAACCCTCAAGTTTCTGTCATGGAAACACAGGGTGAGTGTTGGAAAGGGAAGTGATGAAAGTATTATTTCTGCCACTAATATAAGAATAAATAATATTGGAACTTAACATAAATAAATCAAAGTGATAAACAATGTTCATCTCAGGTGGGAAAATCAATAGAGGCAGGAGCTGTGTCTTACCATCGTGGTCCTATAGCTGGAACACTGTAAGTAGCAAGAAATGCTTAATGAATTAATTAATTAGACAATTCATCTCAATAGATGTAAATGGGTCTTTGACAATATTCAAAATCCATTCTGAATATATTAGGAAGATCTCATCCTTATATTATGAATAGTACTTACATAAATCCAACAACCAGTATCATATTTAATGATAAACCTTAAAGGTACCAATCTCAGGAATAAGATCTGGGAAATTACAGGGTGGCACAGGAGAAAATACAACTTTTTGTGAGTTGTATCCACATGGGAAGGTTCCTAGTTTGCAACCCTGAGTATGCCAGGCTGAATATACTCCCTGAGTAAGCTGGGCATGCATGTGCCCAGGATACAGGACTGGCTGAGGCTGGGCGTGGATCGTTGTTTTAAGACCCTTTTAGGGGTGCTCACTGTCTTTCTCCCTCTCTTTCTATCTCAGAATAAATAAGTAAAGCTAAAATAAGAATATAGATGGCATTATCACCATGGTGTTAGACATTGACTTAGAGATATATAAGTCAGTGCAGTGAGAGAGAAAATACAAATAAACAGTGTGTGCATCTTTTTAACATCTAAAAGCAAAATAAAAGTCTATTAGAACTCATTGAAGATTTTTTGTAATGTTGTTTAATAGACATTAAAGTATAACTATAAAGTACTTTCCCATATGAATAGATCATCCTATAGAACATCCTACAGGACACAATTGATCATAATGCTGAAGATGTACAAGAAAACCTTATTCAGATTTACAAATAGGTGTAATTTAGATGATACAAAGAAGTGCAGAGCCATAAAACAACACTTAAATGAAACCCTGCATTTGATAGAAAGTGGATGAATATAGAAAATTTATTGCTAAGCAAGACAAGCCACACTATGAAATAGAGGCATTGTATATCCCCATGTAATGTATAATGAATATTTGCACTCTATGACAGACACTGAAAGATTGGAAAATATAAAACCAAGGAGATCAACTGTACATACTAGAGGCAATGTGGGAGGAGGGTGGACAATAAAGGAGAAGGGAGGGATTCAAGGGAAAAATAAGAAACAAAACATTTAAGGGGCACAGAAATGGAAAATCATCTGTTGATGATAATGTGTATGGTAATATCTCTCACTGGACTAACATACAGTGCATTCATTAAAAACAAACAAACAAACAAAAACTACTGAATATGGGGTTCTACTAAACTCTAAATTACCACATGGTGAGTGATGAACATAGTCATAGTGGGAGCGGTCAAGATGGTGAATCTTTGCAATCTATTTGAGAGGCAGAGCTTGGGTTATCTAAGAAATTTGCACTAAAGAAAAAAGTATGGAAAAATGAATGTTAATCATGGATTTTGGTTGCTATTGGCTGTCTTTGGCAAGGTATCACAAGGAAGAGATGGACCCTAGAAAGAACTGGCCACTTTGCAAGAGAAATAAAAAAGAAGAGAAAGATGCCAAAATGCTAGGTCTTTCAACATTGGAAAAACTGACTCTTTATAAACCCCACAGAGTAAGAAATACTATTCTAAAATGAGGTTTTAAATACAAAGGCTTTTTATATGTCAGTTTTATGGCAAAAAAAAAAAATGTGTATCTAAAAGTGGGTAAGAGTTCGCATAGCCACATGGCTGATTGCAGTTTGAGTCCAGGACCTGGCAACTTGCTTTCACATTTTCTCTCTCTCTCTCTGGTGAACACACATGTCCTATAGCAATCTTAAGTAATAATAATAATAATAGTAAATAAAATAAAATTTTAAAAAGAGTTTGCATGGATTCGCCATACCTTCTACTAAATTCAGAAAGAAATGTGGGTAAGAATGCAAATATCACTTAGAAAATACCCTTCCCTGAAAAGATGCATTTGCCATGAAATCGATGGTATGAAATAGATCAAAAAGGAGCCATTGGGAACCAGCAGTTAGCATAATGGCTATGTCGCTAGACTCCCACGTAGTTGACCATGGTTCGCGTCCTGGACCCGGTGGCTTAAAACTCATGCCAGGCACGTGTGCGTGCATGCCCAAGATCCCGAGAGGAGAATGGAGGAGAAGGGATTGCAGCGTGACCATCCCCGCTGGGGGGTGATTTCTCGCTTTCTGTCTCTACGTCTCTCTCTGTCTGTGTGGCGAGCGCACGCGCCCTATAGTGAAAACCTCTCAAAAAAAAAAAAAAAAAAAAACCAAAAAAGGAGCCATTAATTGTATTTCACCAATGTTATATATTATAGAAAGAAAGGTTGTATTTTCAAGTCTTATATCAAGTGACTGCTGATATAAACAAAATTTAACATATTATCTACTACAATATTCCTCAGAACTTACATGTTGGGGCTAGCAGGTGGCATAGTGGTTAAAGTGCTAGACTCCCACATGGTTGACCATGGTTTGATTCCTGGGCCCTGCAGATTGAAATACACCAGGTACATGTGCACATGTGTCCAAAGTCCCAAGAGGAGAATGGAGGAGAAGGGATTGCTGTGTGGCCATCCTCCCTAGAGGGTGATTTCTTGCTTTCTGTCTCTCTGTCTCTCCACCGAGCACATGTACTGTATAACAAAAATTTCTCAAAAACACTACTCTTAATGACTTCAGAGGATACCTGCTTTTCATATATGCACAGTCGTTCACCACTATGGCCGTACAGAACTCCTCAACACATTGAAGAAGGATTGAAATCATAGTCAATTCATCTACCACAATGGAAATGAATTAGAAAACAGCTACCATAAGACATTAGAAAAACCTTAAATATATAGATGCTAAAGAAATTTAGAAAGACCATGCTTTCAGTGATCATTTCTATAATTTGTTACTAGAGAAGTTTCTCTGATATAATACAATAGAGCAACATCTACAGGTACTGAGAGTAATTAGACACAGACAGACTAAATTAGAAATCAGTTACCATAAGACATTAGAAAAATCTCAAATATGTAGAAATTAAAGAAATTTAGAAAGGCTACATTTTCAGGGATCATTTCTCTAGTTTGTTACTACAGAACTTTCTCTGACATAATACTAAGAGGCACCATCTGAAGGTACCAGGAGTGATTAGATGTAGACAAATTTTGGTGAGATATCCACACTTGGAATAGGGAGCTGTACCAGGGAATTCCTGTTTTCAGCTGGAGGGCATGGAGAGTAGCAGAAGTCACACATAAGAAAGCTCAGTCTTTATTCCCTGGAGAAACAGAAAAGTGAAGTTGCTACTAGGAACCCAGAGCAGAAAGTGGGACCTTACAAAGGAAAGAGCCATTTACAATGGGCCCAGGTGGTGGCACAGCAGTAAAACATGGCTCTCTGTGAAGCTCATTCGCATGGAAAGATTCCATGTCTGTGTCTGCAGACCTCAGTGAGTATGCCCACAAGCATGTGCCCAAGATCTGGAGTTTACTGAGGCGGGAGGTGGAGTGGCATTGAGACTTTGTTGGGGGTGCTGTCTCTCTGTCTCTCTTACTGATGGAAACTATAAATAAACTTTTAAGAAATGGGCAAAATATTTGAACAGACACTTAAAGAAATGTACAAATCATTTTAGAGTATATCAACTTTGCTAGTTATCAGAGAAAGACCAACTAAAGCCACAAGTAAATATTATTATATACCCACTGGAAAGCTAAAGTTAAAAAGACACCACCAAGTGTGAATAAAGATATGGAGCTACTGGAACACCTACAAGTTGCTTGAGGGGAAATATAAAATAGTTCCTTGGAAAACAGTTAAAATATCTTTCTTTCTATTCCTAGCATTTACCCAAGAAAATTAAAAATACATACCAACAAAACTATGTATATGAATGTTCACATCAACATTCTTTATAAAATCCCCAAACCCAGATGACCAGTGACAGGTAAGAAGATAAACAAATTATGAGCTCCCTATACTCTGCAATACTTCCCAGTAAAATAAGTTATATTTGAAACAATACATGGAATCTTTAAGATATTTGGTAAGTGAGAGATGTTAATCACAGTGAAACTGCTATTCTAAAAATGGGAACATTTATATAGAGTCCAAGAAATGATAGAAAGCAGATCAGTGGCCACACGGGGCTATGATTAGAGAGGGTGGAGAGTGAATGCAAAGTGACACAGGGAAACTTTCAGAGTGCAAGAAAAGGTCTATAGCTTAATTGTGGAGGTCTGTTACTTAGGTACAAAGAACTACTCACCTTCCCTTGAACGCAAGCTTCTTCATCACCTTGTATACTTTGTCCTCAGTGTGAAATTCTCTTCTAGCCATGACAAAGCCCTTTTCACCTAGGAAGCTCAGCTCAGATGTGTGTCCTGTGGACACACCTGATCAATCGGAGCGGCCATAACTCTTTATACCAAGGCCTGATCACTTTAAATTTTAAATATTTGTTCACATTTTAGTAAATTGCTAATCCTTAAGAAATTGGATTGTGTTTTATTTTTGAATTGTGCAAGTAAACAGAAAAACTCCCCAGTATCCAGAATATAGCACATGTATGAACTAAATGTGCAATATCTGTTTTTTTCTTCTCTTTTCTTTTCAAGAAAATCCCATAAAATTGGTTCTTATAGCCTGTACTCTCCCATGTTTTTTGCTTACAGACTCTCAAAAATTTCTTCTGAAATAAAGTTCATTCAGAACTAAAACATTTACATCTTTCCCTTTACCCATTCTTGGGAATAAACAGTTTACTATAACATCCTAAATTATTTTTTTGTGTGTTAACTGGGTCTATACATTTTGCATGGAGAGCTGTAATTGAGAGACATGAATCACAGTTCTGCTATTTGTATTTCTCCTTATCCTTTGTCCTGTAGTATAGCCCATGTTGCTTGAAATTACCATACATAATGTTGCAAAAGATTATTACATTCCCTTACAAGCAGTGCCTTATCTCAATTTCTCTAAACTTTCTCATAATAAGCAAATTTCCTTAATTTTAATCCTTTCTGGCTCTTCTCCAGTTCCTTCATGTCACTAGGCATGCCTGCATGGCCTACAATTCACTTTAGCTGGGGTTGATATGGCAAAGTAATTACACACCGCAATTTTGTTAATATATCACAATAATCATCGTACCGTCCTTAATAACAGCACTATTTCTAAGAAATCTTCAATAGGAGAGTTTCTTGTTAATGATAATTGGACTAACATCGAGTAAGAGTGGCATATTTTATAGAACCTTCACAGATTAAGGGAGAGTAGCAACTCCTTTGAGATTAAAGGTAATTTAGACATGGTAGGCACAGTGAGAAAGTTTCTGACAAGTCCCCAGGAACCATTGTTAATAGGCAACTCTTTACCTCATTATCCAGATATTAGCTTAGAAAATCTATGTCCTATTTTATAGAAAAGGCAATAGAAGCTTGTAGAAATTGTGTAGTGGAAATAAATAACTTTCTCCAAGTCAGAGAATAAATGATTGAGCTAGATTTGAGTTCACCTCTCTCTGATTTCAAAATTAATGCTTTTCCTGAGACACCAGGTTGCCTCTATGATGATTTCTTTTTAAAAATATATTTTTAAAAAATGTTTCCGGATGGCACTAGCAGTTAGTGTAATGGCTATGTCACTGGACTCCCACATAGTCGACCGCGGTTCACGTCCTGGACCCGGTGGCTTAAAACACACCGGGCGCACGTGCGTGCGTGCCCAAGATCCCAAGAGGAGAATGGAGGAGAAGGGATTGCGGCGTGGCCATCCCCCCTGGGGGGTGATTTCTCGCTTTCTGTCTCTATGTCTCTCTCTGTCTGGTGCGTGCACGTGGCCTATAGTGAAAACCTCTCAAAAAAAAAAATGAATTTATACAGATAGTTCTTTTTTTTTTTTTTGAAGAGTGGAACTAGTGGATATCCTGTGTTGCCCAGGACTTGAATTGCAATGTCTTTAATTAGTAATTCTTTACTTAAATTGCAATGCGTTTAACTAGTAATTTTTAAAAAAAGATTAAAAAAAATGTATCTTTATTTATTTATTTATTTTAATTTAACCAGAGAGAGAGAGAGAGAGAGAGAGAGAGAAAGCAACTCGCCAGGTCCAGGACTCGAACAGTAGTCGACCATGTGGGAGTCCAGTGCCCTTTACCATCACGCCACATACTAGCCCTTAACTAGTAATTCTTAATTAAGATCTTGATTGGAAGCGTTTAGGAATTGTTCAATTATTTCTGTTTTACGGAGTGTTTCTAAAACATCAGTATTAAATACATTTATTTATTAACTATTTTTAAAAAACAAACTTTTAAATTTTGTCAAATGTCCTTTTTTAAAAAAATATCTATGGATAGGTCAAATGGCATTTTTCCTTTAATTGATTAAAATTATTTATCATATTTGTGGATTTACAAATAATGTACTAACCTTTTATTCTTTGCATAGATTTTATTGGGTTACAACTTCTTTTTGTTTTCCTTTTTTTTGTTTTTCATAATGAGTACTATGGTTTGAATGTCCCCTCTGAAACTCATGTTTAAATGTATCATAATTGCTACTGTGATGATATTAAGAGGTAGGACCTTCAAGATGTGATTCAATCAAGAAGGTTATGTCCTCATAAACAGACAAGTGCCGTTTGTGTGCATATGGTTTACGTATCACTGGACTAGGTTCCTGATAGAAGGGAAACAGCCCGCACTGACTCTGTTTTTCAAGTGCACTTCCTCACCATGTTATGCCTTCTGCCATGTAATGATTCAGCATGATTGGCCTCACCAGGCCCAAGTTCCTTGGTCCAAATAAACTGCTTAAAAACAAAACAAAATGGGACCAGCAGTTAGCGTAATGGCTATGTCACTGAACTCCCATGTAGTCGACTACGGTTCAAATCCTGGATCTGGTGGCTTAAACTCACGCCAGGCGCTTGTGCGTGTGTGCCCATGATCCTGAGAGAAGAATGGAGGAGAAGGGATTGCAGTGTGGCCATCCCCCCAGGGGTGATTTCTCGCTTTCTGTCTCTCTCTCTCTTTCTGGTGAGCGCACATGCCCTATAGCAAAAAAAAAAAAAAAAAAAAAAAAAAAAAAAAAAAAAAAAAAACCCCCAAAAAAAGAACAAGAAGCCACAACCTCTCAAAAACCACACAGGGACCAGCAGTTAGTGTAATGACTATGTCGCTGGACTCTCACGTAGTCGACCGTGGTTCAAGTCCTGGACCCAGTGGCTTGAAACTCACGCCGGGCACGTGGGTGTGCGTGCCCAAGATCCCAAGAGGAGAATGGAAGAGAAGGGATTGTGGCGTGGCCATCCCCCCTGGGGGCTGATTTCTTGCTTTCTGTCTCTATGTGTCTCTCTCTCTCTTTCTGGCGAGTGCACATGCCCTATAGCAAAAAAAAAAACCTCTAAAAAAACACACACAAAAAATAACAGCCTGTGGTATTTTGTTATAGCAGCAAAAATGGACTAAGGCAATCGGCTATTACATTCTATTTTCCAGCTGTTTGTTTAAAATTTTTTCTCATTATCTATAAATAATGTTAACCTGTAGTTCTCTTTTAGGCACAGTCTTTGTCAGGTTTTTCTACCGAGGGTAATATTTCCTCCAAATATTCAATATTTTCAAGAATATCAAAGATTTCCTTTGTTTTCCCCTTGTGTTCTGACTATTTTAAGAAATATTAGAAGGGACAGCTGATGGCATAATGGTTATGTTGCAAAAAATCGGACACCAAGGAATGGAAACCTCACTCAGAAGAGAAAAGAGAACTCTTTATTACCTTGATCAACATGGAAGAGTTAACACTGAATCCTTGGCCCCAGCTGAGAGTTGGACACAGCCTTTTTTATGTAGATTAAGGAGGGGCAGTTGTAGCATGCTTAGAATGTCCTATCAGGGAAGATCAGTGTGTGCTCTACTATAGAGTTGGCCATGAAGCAGGGAATCCAACCTGCTCAGGGCCGCTGGCTGCTCAGCAGTTCAGGGGAGGGGCAGCTAGCTCATAGGGGAACAGAAAACCCAGCAGCTATCAGCACTCGGTTACTTCAAGGTTGCTCACAAGTTCCTCCATATCAGAACAGAAGGTTCAGTCAGTTACCAGCCTTGGGTTATTCCACATCAGTGTTGCTGGACTCCGACTTAGTCAACTGTGATTCAAGTCTTGGACCTGGCAGCTTAAAACTCATGCTAGGCATGTGTCCATGCATGATCAAATTCCCAAAGGAGAATGGGAAAGAGAATATGGCATGGCCACCTCCCCCTAGGCAGTAATTTCTCACTTTATGTCTGTCTCTTCAGTGAGTGTATGCTCCCTATAGCAAAAATCTCTCTATAAATAAATAAATAAATAGAAAAAAAGAAAGAAAGGAAGAAAGAAAGAAAGAGAGAAAGAAAGAAACAAGATTAGAAATATTTGATCTTTAAAGGTTTAATGTAATGCCCTGTAAATAATTTGGGTAATTTTTTTGTTTGTTTGGGTTCTTTTTGTCTTGTTTTGTTTCTTGTTCTACTTTTATTTTTATTTATTTTTTTAATTTTATTTTATTATCATCATAATCTTCTTTCTATTACACTAGATTACATATAACTTTACATTGACTTCCATTGCTTTTTCAAAATGGGATGCCATGCATGTCAGTCAATAGAGATATCAATATCTCCCCGCTTTATCATTCAATATCTTTTCCATGCTTTTCCCAATAATTGTTATTATTATTTTTTTTAAACAATCAATCACTATTTCTCATTTTTGCTTATTAAAAAGACTTCACCCATCATGAAATACTTCCCATACCGGTTCAGTTGAGAATACTATACATGTCATCATCAACAGGTAATAAACCATATCTATTTCTCATTAACATCCTGCCTCTCTATTGATTCACTGCTGTCTTTATCCTCTTCTCTCTCCTTTTTTTTTTT
>NW_006204133.1:8829981-8839910 GCF_000334495.1 Tupaia belangeri chinensis | reverse complement strand
TCTACTTTTATTTTCAAAAGACATCTTTAAGAAATTATTACACCTTCCCATGTTAGTAGGTCTGTTTAGCTATTCTATCCCTACTGGAGTTGGTTTTAGTAAATTATATTTTCTTATGAACCTACTTATTTCATCTTCCTTTTTTTTTTAAATTTTATATTTAGTAGTTTATAGTCGTTTAATGTGTTATTGTTTTAAAGAATTGTCTGTGCATCAATGACTATCTTTTCCTCATCATTTCTTGTTTTATATGCCTAGGTTCTAGCTCACCTTTTTTTTCTTTTGAGAGATCTTTGCTGCATGGTGCATGTGCTTGCCAGAGAGACAGAGAGAGATAGAGAGAGATAGAGGTATATATATACAGAGAGAGAGAGAGTGAGAAATTAACCCCTGTACAGATGGTCATGCAGCAATTCTTTCTCCTCTTAGAATTTTGAGCACACCAGCACATGTGCCTGGTATGAGTTTCAAGCCACCAGTTCTGGGACCTGAACTACAGCCGGCTGTGTGGGAGTCCAGTGCTTCACTCACCACGCTATCTGCTGGCCCCCATCTCATTTTTTTTTTTTTCTGAGAGGTTTATGTTATAGGGTGCATGCAACCGCCAGAAAGATAGACAGAAAGGGAGAAATCACGCCCCAGGGGAGATGGCCATGCTGCAATCCCTTTTCCTCCATTCTCCTCTCAGGATCGTGGGTGGGCATCCACCCATGCCTGGCATGAGTTTAGGCCACTGGGTCTGGGACTCGAACTGCGGTTGACTACATGGGAGTCCGGTGACCTAGCTGTTACACCAACTGCTGGTCCCCCATTTCACTTTTTTAAACACTTAGGTCGACTAGTTAAAAGAACTGCTACTTAATTTATTGTTATTTTTTATTCATTCTTAACCTTTGGCTTTAATCTTTACTAATTATTAGATTTTGATATTTATTTATTTTAATTTTAATCGATGAAGTTACTTTATCCTATGCTTGTTCCTTTGAGGACAACATAAGCATTCTAGAATGCTGTTTCATTTTCACTATTTCGAGGAACGCTGTATTATCATCGTATATTTCTTTGCCCAACAGATTGTTTATTGGAGAGTTTTGTTAATTTTCACCAAGACCTCTTGTCATTTTACTTATTGTTTTATTGTAGAGAAGTTAAAAAGGACAATTTATTTTATCTCTTATTAATTTACTGAGTTTTTTAGGCCTCACTATATAGAACATTTTTATAGGTATTCCACATACGTTTATAATGAAAGTGTCCTGCTTCTCATCAGAGTGCAGTATATATTGCAGATATTTGGTTGTTGCTCTGGTTGATAATGTCTGCTTAAATTTATGATTGCCTAGGTCTGAAATGCATGATTTAGTCCTTCTGTTTTCCATGTGTGTCTGTCTTTTGAAATCCTGTACTTTCTGCTTCTTAAAATGATTTTGTCTTTTAACGGTATTATATTTTCATTGTGTATGGCAGACTTTATTTAGTATCCTTATTTATCTTAATGAAATATTTTGACATGGATTTGAACTTGTTGAATATTAAGTACATTGCCAATTTTTAAAAATTGTTTGATCATTATTTGCCTGTCCTGTTATTTTAATTTCTCTGAATCATTAGTTAGAGGATTATTTCAGAGTTGGGTTGTGTTTCACTGGTCAATATGAATTTTTTAAGTTTTGTTATAGGGTGAGTGAGACAGACAGGGGAAGAGGGAAAATAAAGACTAATCCCCCAGGAAGGATGAACACACCACAATTCTGTCCCCTCCAGAGATTTGGGCATGCATGCACATGCACTTGGTGTGTTTTTTAAGCCCCTAGTCAGGGACTTGAACATTGTTTTGCCATGTGGGATCCAGCGTCATTAACCTCCATGCCACCTACTGGCCCAGAAAATACTTCTCTTATCATGGATGAGTTTAATCATAATTTTTTGTATGTTCTTGTGTGCTTGTGTATTACTAAATTCATTACCATATTTTCAATTTTAACAGTAGATTTGTTGTTCTTGTTGCATATGCTTAAAAGAAATTGATTTTCCTGGAGTTTCAGGAAAAGGATTTTGGTTGACCAATGTCAGGGACTGAAGTCAGCTTTTAGGACTTCACCAGTCCTGTTCCATTTCTCTATATAAAAGATCTCAAAATGTGGCCCATTTTCCTATTTGTCAGAGTCTCGTGTGTAAGGAAGCATCCTGATATCCAGGCTCATGCTCAGAGAAATCTGTTGGCCTGGCCTCCCAATGTGATGCTTTGGGTACAGATTTTGTATTTTATTGCTACAATGTTTTCTGGGATCTGCTTCCTTTACCTCTCATGATCTGAGCATTATGCCCAATAGATGTTCCAACCTGTGTCTCACTCTTGCTTATTTTGGTTTATTTCTATAGTATCTTTTCTTCATAGTGAAGTTCTGCCTTCCTAGAAGGGAATATGAGATCATCTTAACCCTCTTTGTATACACAGCCTGGGAAGATTTCTCCTACCCCAGGTTTGCTGAGCATTTTCAAGTCTGTCAGCCCAGGCTTCCAGTTAGGCATGATTCTGGGCACCTCGGTCTTGTAGGCTGTTTTCGGGGACCCCTCTCTTCTCAGGGCTCCTCACACTCAGCTTTGCTTATATAGCCAGTGCTTTGGCTGCTGGTCTCCCTCATCCACCCAAGTTCTGGGAATTACCTGGAACCCGATACGGTTGAAGGTATGCTTGAAGGTGTTCCTTACACCTCTCACTTTTGGGGTTGGTTTCTAAGGTTTACAGGAAAATCTCAAGGAGATTTTAAAAAGTAAGCTGCTATAATTTTTCAGGGGACCCAGTGCATAGGTGGTAAATAATTTAACAGAGAAAAGTTGTAAACAGAAGATTTATTAGGGCAAGGTGAAAATACCTGGGGCAAAACCTGATGCGGGTTGTGCCTAATGGCAGGGAGGATCTCTTTTTCTAGCCTTGATCATAGAGGAAAGGTCATGAAAACTCAGCTAGCTGGAGTCCACATGGGCATGGTTGTTATTTCTCAGGAGTTCAGAACTTTCGTCCGCGTGGGCAGTTGCTAGGGGTGGCAGCAGAAGGGACTGGAACATTTTTCTTTGCTGTAGTTGGAAAGCTTATCTTGGGTGCTTTTTGTGAACCTTTGTCTTACTCATTTTCTTGGGTAAGGCTTATCTTGGGCCTTCTTCATTAACCCTCAGTTTTCTTACTTTCTTATGTCATAGGAAGTTGCTTTCTTTTTGAAGGAGCTCTACTCCATGGGAAGAATTCCTCCAAGTAAAGATCTCATTGTAGTGGAAAAGGACTTTCAAGAGGACAGTGAGCTCATTTTGTATTCTGGATGTTCAGACTGTGGTGGGGGGAGGGGTCTGCCTACAGTCTGGACAATAAACCAAAACCATGTGAAAATGTGCAGTTTCACCTTCTTTGAAACAACTTTGGGAAAGGATTATGGCTGGATGGCTTGCAGAATGCAATGAGTCTTAAATACTTAAGCTTCATTTTAGAGCAAAACATAGAAGCACTCGTTCTGAGATATGGACACATTTTTTTTTTAATTAAAGCACTAAACACAGCCTGACAAGCTATGTCTGTGTGTGTGTGTGTGTGTGTGTGTGTGTGTGTATCTGCATGCGTAATATAATATTCTTTAAGAATGGTTAGTTTCCTTTGGGAGATAATGTCTGAGAGCGCCTTCCAAAAATATAATTATCCTTAAAATTATGTGAATATTTAGGAAATTCAGATGAAGTGGGTGGTCTTTAAACACAGGTTCTTAGGCAAATTTCACAGTGTGTCAATTGATTTTATTAGCCAGCTAACTCCACTTTTAAAATATTGTATTATGTAGTTATTCTGGGAAATAGCTAGGCAATAAAGAGGACAAAAGAAAGAAAATCAAAATGAGTATGTATAAAACAGATTTTTTTTTTTAAATTCAAATTTCAAGTCTCTAAAATCTGCTGCGAAAGTATAGAATTTTTAGTGTCATGAAGCTTCATTTGCGAGAGGTGCTATTTTCCTTTTCTTTAAAAACAAAGCCTTTGTTTTCCATGGCAGAAAAGCCTTGTTTGTTGGAAAGGGTTTGAAGGAACCTTTAGAAGAAGATGACAAAATAAAAGGCTTTTCAGTGGTCTGTGGGAAGGCAGGGCTTGTCTTGAGATGGAATTTGGAACACAATAGTTCCCTGGGCAAACTGTCACTCAGTTTTCAAGGTGGAATTTAAATAACGATTGTTTTCTGAGACTCCTACTTTGACCACTCTATTCTGCAGAACTACAACTGCATTGATTCCCTTCTAAAGCAGTTACTTTCAAGATTTCCTATGGAGTATTATGTCCCATATGAGACTGTTTTCCCTTATCAAAATAATCTTATAAGGAAGAACATTGTGTCAAAGAATTTAATTAGACTTTCCAGAGGCCGAACTTCAAAATATAAATCTTCCCATATATTCATGTCGCATATAATTTCAGAAAATAAATAAGACTTTTGGGTGGGGAAAATAGGAGTCTTCCTAAATTAAGTAAAAAGCCTTTGAAAAATAGTAAACTGTCATTTGAACAATAGAATGGTTGCTTTTTTCTCCCCTAGGAGTTCAGAGATAAATGATAATTAAAAAAAAAAAAATAGACACGTTAAATATAATACCCAGTTAGTTGACATTGTTAGAACAAAATATTTGAATCCAAATGACTGATAATTTTGAGAACTTAACAAAGGGCCAAAAAAATAATACTAGGCTTGGGTAAAGATATGGACAGGAGCAAAAAGAAAGAACTTCATGGACCAGGCTAAGGCATGGTGGTTAGGCAGTTGGATCCCACATGACAGACTGCATGGTTTGAGTCTCAGACCCAAAACACGAAAAACACTCCCAAAATGTATGCCTACATGCCCCAAATCCCAAAACGAGTGAAAAGTGGAGGAAAAAGGGATTGCGGCATGAACATCCCCCATGGGAGGTGCTTTCTCACTCTCTCTCTGAGCATGCATGCCCTCTGTCAAAATTTAAAAAATAAAAACAAAAAGATTCACTTCATTTCTTAAATGATTGTTATAAGCCCTACTATGAATACACACGTTTTTATGTCATTTCATTTAATCTTCATACAATCCACCAAATTATATACTATTGCTATTCCTATTTTATATGTGGAAGAGTATATTTATTAAGATTAAACCATTAACCCAAATTCACAGAACTGGTGGTCAATGGCAATATGAGGGGCATTCAAAAATTTCATGGAACATGGAATTAAAGTATAAATTTATTTTGATGCAAAAAAATGTTGAAATACATGCATCTTTTTTTAATTATACCTCATCCATGAGCATTTGAAGTACCCTTATAGTGAGTCTTCCTAGCCATGAATATAAATTCTCTCTCCAGTTATTTAGTTCTTTAATTTTTCCCATCAGAATTTTGTAGTTTTTATGCTATGCCTCCTGTGCACATTTTGTTAGATTCATATCTAAGTATTTCGGAGTGTGGAGGCACTGATGTACATTATGTAGTCCTAGTAATTTTCAACTTGGCCCTTCTTTTGCTGGCATGTAGGAGAGCAATCCGTTTTTGCATTTTAACCTTACTTATATCTAGAATATTTGTTATAATCACTTGGTAGTTCCATTATTTTTCTTGTTGATTCATTTAGATTTTCTATGGAAATGATCATGTGGTTTGCTAAAAGTGTTCTTTTCTATTTTAATGTGCCTGAGGGGCATGTGCGCTTGCCAGAGGGAGAGAGAAGAAGACAGAAAGAACGAGAGAGATGGAAGTGAGAAAGCATTGCCCTCATGGGGAGTGATTCCACGGCCCCTTTTCTTCTCTCTCTCCTTCCTTTCCTTCAGAATTTTGGGCACTCACGCACATAGGCCTAGAGTTGTTTATCACACCACTGGGTTCAAGACTTGGACCATGGCCTTGAACTACGCTGGGTTGGCATTGTGGGACCTAGCTGACTTAACCACCAGGCTATGAGTTTGCCCAGTATTCTTTCTTTCTTCTCAGTCTATGCATCTTCATTTCCTTTTCTTGCCTTATTTCATTACCTGGGGTTTGTAGTAGATGTTGGAAAAATGTGGTAGGTGAGGGTATCATTACCTTGTTCCTGATTTTAATGTAAAAACTTCTAGTCTGTGACACAAATCAGCTGTAGTGGGTTTTGTTTTTTTTTTTTTGGAGAGGTTTTTGCTATAGGGCGCCTGCATTCACCAGAAAGACAGAGAGAGACAGAGAGACAGAAAGTGAGAAATCACCCCCCAGGGGGGATGGCCACACCACAATCTCTTCTCCTCTGTTCTCTCGGGATCTTGGGCACGCACACACACGCGCCCGACGTGAGTTTTAAGCCACCGGGTCTGGGACTCGAACCATGGTCGACTACATGGGAGTTCAGCAACATAGGCATTATGCTAACTGCTGGTCCCAAGCTGTAGGTTTTTAATGGACACTTTTTATCAAGTTGAGAAAGTCCTTCCTTTATTCCTAGTTTGCTGGAAGGCTTTTTGTCTGTCTTTTTAAATCATGTATGGGCATTGGAATTTGTCAAATGATTTTAGTACATTTATTGAAATGATCATGATGCAGACAAGACTCCGTCTTGGAGGAGTGACTCCGTCTTGGAGGAGTGCCCATTATATACTGCTAAACTCCTAGACTAATAACTCAGGGCTTATAGACATCTAAGGCTTCTGCCCTCCGGCAAACTTACTGCCCCTCCCTGGCACTACAGGGTAACCTGAAAACCTAGGGTGGGTTAGTACTTTGAATATATTAGTACCTTGAATGGATTAGTACCTTGGATGGATTGGTACCTTAAATTGATTAGATTTTCTGCTTCTCTGACTCCTCCCTTTGACCCTGTGTAGGGCAGGATCTGAGCCCAATCCCCACTTGGAGACCTCCCCTTCCTCAATTCTCCCATAAAAGACCATGTCCAACCTGCAGATTTTAACTCCTCCATACCCGCTGGCATAATAAACAGTTCTCCTAATCTTTCCGAGTGCTGCTTTCCATTCCTCAGCGTCTGGTTTTCTGCAACAATCACATTATTTTCCCTATTTATCCTCAATGTTGTAGGTTACATTAGTTGATGTAGTTAAGCCAGGCCTGCATACCTCAGATGAAGTCCCATGTGTTGTGTATAATTCTTTCTATACATTGCAGAGTGTGATATGCTAATATTTTGCTAAATTTTAACCTAAGAGGGAAATTTAAATAAAGTTCATAGAAAAATAGAATTAAAGTACAAGTTTATTTTATTGCAAAAAAATTGTAAATGCATGTATAGTTCTTTTCATAATATGCATTTTTCCTCATATATTCATGAGGAAATATTGATCCATAGTTTCCTTTTTTAAAAAAGTTCATTAATTGTTACTTTTTAACTTGCTACAGGGCACATATGTGAGACAGAGAAAAAGAGAGAAAGTGAGAAAGCAAGTGGACAGGTCTGGAACTTGAACCATATGGGAGTCTAGCACCTTAACTATCAGGCCACATGCTGGCCCCTAAGGTCTATAATTCCCTTATAATACTGTTTTCAGGTCTTGGTATGTAATTTTAAATTTCATCCTAGATATTGTAAGTGATGGTATATAATTGAACATGCATCTTTTAAAAAATCTTTATTTTAACAAATGTGTTTTATTCTGCCTGAGGACAAAAGTCTGACTGTTTTTTTCTATTTCTAATATCCCTTCCAGAGGGCCTGGAGTGAGTCATGCCCAGAGACATCAACAGACTATTTTGACCCATATGATAACAAAAATGTTCCTATATCCTGTCCCTGGCATAGTCTCCCTGTACCGGGTGAGTCACTCCACAATCACTAACAGACCATTTTGACTCATTGATAACAGGACTCTTCCAACATTCTGTCCTTGGGGCAGTACCTTGTGACTGTATACAAGCCCCCTTTTCTCTGTTAAAGTACACTCACTACTAATCTCTTCCCAAAACTTACAAGCTCCACTTCCCCAAGTCCTGCCTTTTTTTGGGCCAGGCCAATGGAAAGTTTTTCACTAAATTCTCTCACTCTCAGAATCAAATAAAAGGAACCCCTGTACCTGGTCACCCTGAGAGAGAGGCCTGTTTTGCCTCCTCTCAGGCCTAGGTCACTCAAATTCATGCTTAGAAATAAACTACATTAATCATTATTTTTGCAGAGTTGGTTATTTCTATTGACTTGTCAAACTATTAATTTACTTGATGATTAGTTTTATACTTTTGACAAAGACTCCCTCTTTGACCAAACTGACCAGACTTTTCTAAACCTTATTCTCTACTAGGCCTCAGCATCGGATTCAATCTTTGTCTTGCCTTTCCAGTTTTGCAAAGAAACTTACTCAATTTAGAGAAAAATCACCCCTTGATATCTAATCAAGTTCCTTTCAATAATTGTCTGTCAACTAATCCTTTCACACTGGCTGTTATTTTTTTGCTATAAATTCCAGTTGTCTTTATTACATTTGGAGATGAGGTGAGACTCTCCTATTGAAATAGTTTTTAATAAAGTTTTATCATGTCAAAAAGTATCAGATTATGGTTTTTTTTTATGTTTTTGACTTTATTATTTATTATCTTAAACAGATGTAGAGAAGACCTAACACTTGATCTAGAGAAGCCCTACCATGATGTGACTTTTGGGGACTGCTGAAGGGCCATAGCATTCACTGAAACTGTACTTCTTTATTTTTCTGTATGTATAGGTATATGGGTGCCCATTATGGTCCTGTACACATTATAACTTTTTGAATTAAAATTTCAACTCAATACATTAGTAACCAAACTTTCTGCTCCTGCCACTCGAACACTCATGTGTTTCCAGTCATTGGTCCTCCCTGGCCTCATCGAATGCATGCATGCACAGTTCAGCATTTTACCTACGTCTAAGGGAGTCCTCCGCGTAGCTCTCAGGAGCTCTTTTTCTGTATCATTCCATCCTCTTTGATATCCTTGCCCTCATCTCCTCAGCCGACTTAGTGTGCTTTCTGTTCGTCCTCTCCGGGCGACTTGTGCAGCTTCTCAGAGTGAACCTCACCTCCCCACGCTGTATTCTCAGAAGGCCCTCTGGAAGAAAGCTGGGGTGGGGTAGCATCACCTCCTGTGACTTCCTGCATCTTGTTGCCCATTACCTACCACCGAAAGCAGTTTCATATACGTTGTCCAGTGTTCGAGTGTTTATAAAAGGAAGCTATTCCAATACATCAGGAAGTTGTAGGGGAAAAAATGGAATTAAAGTACGTTTATTCTGGCGCTTTTGATTTTGAAATTCTGATATGGCTTTTCACAATAAGCGTTTTCATGACCTTTACGTGATCTTTTTGAGGACCCCCTCGTATCTATTACTCTGTCATAGTCCTCAACTTTCTTTTAAGTTTTTTCCTTAGCATTAAGTGTTTCGTCTTTGAACTACATTTTCTAAGACTAAATTAGAAATGTAAAAATTTTAAAAATCAGGCAAAAACGATGGTGTTACTAACCTAAATGATGTGCAATAGCTGGCCTCTTCGACTCTTTTTTTCTTTTTAAGTGTGTGCATATCAATGTAATATGTTTTCTCATCTCTTAAAGGGGGGGGGGGGAAACATTTGTAAATTACAGACAGCATGTATTTCTGCCTAAGAAGAAATCATTACAAAATCTGACAGTCCTTCTAAAATTCAAGAAATTTCTAGTTATAGGGATCAGCAGATGGCGGAATGGTTATGTTGCTGGAATCCCACATACTTGACTATTGTTCAAGTCCTGGACTTGGTGGCTTGAAATTCACACCAGCATGTATATGTACATGCCCAAGATACCAAGAGGAGAATGGAAAATGGACTGCAGCATGACCATCCCCCCTGGGGAGTGATTTCTTGCTTTCTGTCTCTCTGTCTCTGTCTCTCTGGTGAGCGCACACACTCTATAGCAAAAATCTCTCCAAAAAAAAAAAAAAAAAAT
>NW_006204133.1:8806823-8829082 GCF_000334495.1 Tupaia belangeri chinensis | reverse complement strand
TCTTAAAGGGGGGGGGGGGTCAAGCATTAGTAAATTACAGACAGCATGTATTTCTGCCTAAGAAGAAATCATTACAAAATCTGACAGTCCTTCTAAAATTCAAGAAATTTCTAGTTATAGGGATCAGCAGATGGCGGAATGGTTATGTTGCTGGAATCCCACATACTTGACTATTGTTCAAGTCCTGGACTTGGTGGCTTGAAATTCACACCAGCATGTATATGTACATGCCCAAGATACCAAGAGGAGAATGGAAAATGGACTGCAGCATGACCATCCCCCCTGGGGAGTGATTTCTTGCTTTCTGTCTCTCTGTCTCTGTCTCTCTGGTGAGCGCACACACTCTATAGCAAAAATCTCTCCAAAAAAAAAAAAAAAAATTCTAGTTACAGGAAGTAAAACAACCACAGAACATTTTTACAAGAGTATCATATTTTGTCATCTGACATTTTCCCTGCCTCGATGTGCTTTTATATGTTTATAGCCCAGCTTTATGATATGTTCATATACATATAATTTTAGGGACAGACATGGGATGACAGTTAAACCTTTTATCAGTGTTAGCCAAGAAGTTTCTGGAATGGAATGAAAATGGATCTAGGTGACAAGGTCGGACCTGTTGTATGACATCACACTATGGCCATGCTCATAATCTCTTACTCTGAGTATTGTTTCTGCTATGTGACAAAGAAGCACCTCCATCACACAGAAAATTATAGGCTAGGGTGAAAGCTGTAGTTTATATCATTCTGCAAGGAGACCTGGGCGAAGCACTTGCAGTTTTCTCTCTAATAAAACTCAAAGACCTGCTTGGGCTCTATTTCAAACTTTTTTCTGAAACTGTACCCTGCCTCATGATTGTGATGGCAATAATTTATGATATTACGATAATATACAATCAATAAAGCTATCATATGCGTATGTATCAATATATCAACATATTTATAAATATATTTTTTGGTAGGGGAAAGGCATGCCTGTGAAAGAATATGACAGAGTCTCCATAGAAGAAGCTTGAATAAAGTGACTATCTTGTGTTTACTGGCTCCTGTGGCTCAGGCCTCCAAGGGTCACCGAGCTCCACCTGGATTCCTGTGCCGCTCTCTGACTCCACTCTCTGAAGAGCACCTCAGGGACAGAATCAGATTTCTCGTGCTAGCAGAGAACACTGAGAAGCTTCCACCGCTTTCTCAGGCTGTAATTCCTCATTTTTCTTTATGTGTGGTTGTACGTGTGCCCATGATGGTCCTGTACACGTTATAACTTTTTGAACTTAAATGTCAACTCATAAGTAAAGCAAAATTTCTGTCACTGCCATCCAAACAGGAATTAGATGGCTTTATTAAATGGCTTATTCTATCATTTGACATTTTCTTCGCATCCATCTGGAATTAGGACATGTTTGTGACAAAAGGTGGTTACTACTAAGGGAAATATGTTCCACTACTATTCAGGTTTTAGGAAAACAAAAAGTGAAATATCTCCTCTAGAAAGTAGAATGCTTCACATTTCTACTCTGTATCTATTGGATACCTACACTCTCTGAGTATATTCAGAAAAGAAAGCTCTACTTCTTTAACTAACTTTTCTCCTTTTTTATTTCAGCACTCCAATTGAACGTGTCTTAATTCTGCCTCTAGAATTTGTTATTCTCCATCTCAGGACCTTTGCATGTGCTGTTTCCTTAGCTTAAAATGTGTCATCTCCTCTCTTTCTCATCCTTGAGAGCTTAGTCAAATATCATTTCTAGAAGGATGTCTTCCTAACCAGCATGCTTGGACATTTCATTAATAATATTGTTTACACTTTCTGTTTATAATTTGTATGTATCTTTTAAATTGTGTTTGCCAAGAAGAGACAAAGACACAAATTGGAGAGGGAGAAAGCATCCCTCCAATGGGACACGGAGTGCAATCCCTTCTCTTCCATTTTCCACCCTGTCAGGATTTGGGACATGCATATACATATGCCTGTCATGTTTTTCCAACTGCTAGGTCTAGGATTAGAAACAGGGTCAGGCATGTGGGAGCCGACTGCTAGGCTATGGGGCTGGCCTTACAGACTCGTATTTTTTGTGTGTGATAAATACTTGTTTCCTCCCCAGACTATTTAAGATTTAAGTCAAAAACTCTTTAATAGCTAAACAATTATTTCCTTCTTTCTGCTAACTTTGAGTTTATTTTTCTAGTTCTTTTAGTTGTAACTTTAGGTTGTTGATTTGTGATTTACTTTCTTTTATGATGTAGGGATTTATTACTATAAACTTCCTTTTTAGAACTGCTTTTGGTGCATAAGTTTTGCTATATTGGATTTCACTTTTGTTTGACTCAAGTTATTTAAAATTTTGTTCTTTTGGTTTCTTCTTTGACAAGTTGGTTGTTCTGTAATGTATTGATTAATTTTCTCAAACTTGTAAATTTTCCTAAATTCTTCTTACTATTTCTAGTTTGCTACCATGATGGTCAGAAAAAATACTTGATATTATTTTGTTATTTAATTTTTAAAACTTTCTTAAGACTTGTTTTGTAGTCTAATGTACGGCCTATCTTAGAGAATGTTTCATGTTCAGTTGAGAATAATGTGTAGAATGTTCTACTGGTGGACTATTCTATTTGTTTCTTAGGTCCATTTGTATTATAGTTCAACACTGGATTTAAAATACACTCACTGATTTTGTTTCTGGATGATACTTTTGCATTCACTGTTGAAAGTGAGATCATTTTTCACTATGGTTGTATGACCGTCTATCTTTCCCCTGAGATCATTTAATAATTTCTTTGTGCATTTAGGTGCACTGATGTTGGGTGTGTGTGTGTGTGTGTGTGTGTGTATATATATATATATGTATATATATATATATATATTATGTCCTCTTGAATCAATCCCCTTATCATTATACAATGACTTTCCTTGTTTCTATTAAGAATTTTGTACTTGGGAACCAGCAGTTAGCGTAATGGCTATGTCGCTGGACTCCCACGTAGTCGACTGCGGTTCGTGTCCCGGACCCGGTGGCTTAAAACTCACGCCGGGCGCGTGTGCGTGCGTGCCCAAGATCCCGAGAGGAGAATGGAGGAGAAGGGATTGCGGCGTGACCATCCTCCCTGGGGGGTGATTTCTCGCTTTCTGTCTCTATGTCTCTCTCTGTCTGGCGAGTGCACGCACCCTACAGTGAAAATCTCTCCAAAAAAAAAAAAAGTATAAGAATTTTGTAAAGTGTTTGATATAAGAACAGCTACCCCTACTTTATTTTGTTCTTCATTTGCAAGAGATAACTTTTTCTATTTTTTCACTTTTAGTTCATGTGAATGTCTTACAGATAATGTATAATTAGATTCTATTATTTTTTTCTTTTTCCTGTCAGCCACGCTATATCTTTTGATTGGTAAATTTAGTCCATTTATATTTAAAGTCATATTTGATAGGTAAGGGCTTACAATACCCATTTTGTTCATTGTTTTCTGGTTGTTTTGTTCCTCCTTTTTTCCTCTCTTGTGGTTTTTCTTGGCAAGTTTATGGTTTTCTGTAGTGGTATCCTTGATTTCTTTCTGTACAATTTTTGTGTCTACACTTGTATAGATTTCCTCCTTGCAGTTACCATGAGGTTATGGAAAATATCGTGTAGTTTTAACAGTCTATTTTAAACTATTAACAACTTAACTATTAACATAATAAAACTCTTCATCTAGACCCACAATTTGTTTTCAACATTACAATTGTGTATTCTTTAATGAATTATTGTAATTTTACTTATTTTTTTACACCTTTATCTTTTAACCATTGTATTAGAATTATAAGTGATTGTAGTATTAAAGTATTCTGAATGTGACTATATATTTACTTTTATTCTTTTCTCTTGTTGCTTTCAAAATTTTTCTTTGACATTTGACTTTTTTTATTTTATGATTTAAAAAAAAATTTCCAGAGAGTATATTTTCACCAGAGAGAGAACAAGAAAGAAAACAAGACAGCACCCTGTAGCCTTCTTGGTGCATGATTATGCTGCAATTCTTTTTCCTCTATTTACCTTCCTTTGGGGATTTTGGACAGTCATGCATGTTTCTCAAGCCTCTGGGTCCAGGACTCAAATCATGCAGTTGGCAATGTGGTACCCAACCAACTTGACCACCAGCCTACAGGCTGGTCCAACATTTTTATTTTAATGCTTCTTTGTGAAATCTTCAGTTGAATTTGATTGGAGATCTTTGCGCTTTATGTACCTTGATAGTTATATCTTTTCCCAACTTGGGGACATTTTCAGTCAGTATTTCTTTAAATAAGTTTTCTGTCTCTTTCTTTTCTCCTTATGAACATCCTGCTATGTGAATTTTAGCTTTCTTTACAGTGTCAAAGATCTTGTAGACTTTTTTTTTAAATTTATTTTTATACTGGGACCTGCAGTTAGCGTAATGGCTATGTCACTGGACTCCCACATAGTGGACCGCGGTTCGCGTCCCGGACCCGGTGGCTTAAAACTCACCCTGGGCATGTGTGCGTGCATGCCCAAGATCCCGAGAGGAGAATGGAGGAGAAGGGATTGCGGCATGGCCATCCCCCCAGGGGATGATTTCTCACTTTCTGTCTCTCTCTGTCTGGCGTGCGCACGCACCATATAGCAAAAACCTCTCAAAAAATTTTATTTTTATACGTTTCTCTTTTTTATCCTCTGGCTGGATTATCTCAAATAACCTATCTTAAAGTTTAACTGTTTGCTTTCTTTTGCTGGGTGTAGTCTGTAGTGGAAACTCTCCATTGCTTTTTTGTTCAGCCATTGCATTTTTAGTGCCAAAATTTGTTTTTGTTTTTTTTTTTGTTTGTTTCTTTTTTGTATCTCTGTCAAGCTTTTCTTTTCTTCTAACATTAGTTTTTTGTTATCATTAAATTGTTTATTTGTGTTGTCTTTGTAGCTCACTGAACTTCTGTAGAACAATGACTTAATTTTTTTTTCCTGGCAATTCCTGGATCTCTATTTTTTTTTTTTCTGTAATTGGTGTATTATGTTCTTTTGGTGGTATCATGTTTCTGTAATTATTTGTTGTTCTTGCAGTCTTGTAAAGATGTCTGTACATTTGAAGTAGTCATCTCTTCAAAACTTATGGACTGGCTTTGATAAGGAAAGGTTTTCCCTTGGAGCTCCAGGTCTGTGTATGTTATTGATCTGGGCAGCTGATTTCCACAGTTGCCTAACTTAATGGCAGTAGCTATGTCGAGTCTAGAGTGGCTTTGAGGGTCACTGGGTCCTGAAGATGTTCTTTTGGACCCAGCTGAAAGAGCCAGGGAAGACAGCAGTAGGGCCAGAGCTGGTGGTGTGCACATGCTCAGCTGCAGGGCACTGCAGTCTTGTTCATGGTAGCAGAGTAGCAGGAGTCAGGTGGCTCCAGGAATGCACGAGGGACAGCAGTGGTGCCTCAGGAACATGAAGACTGCGAGTGTGAAAATCTCCCAGACCACTGGTGGCAGAGGGCGTAGTGAGTCTCTGCAGCTATGCTGTCCATTGATTTCCTCAGCAGTGAAAGTTGCTTTGATCCTCAGTAGGGCAGACCACTGGGTTCCAAGACAGTGAACACTGTGAGGTCCATAGTCATGAAAGCTCTGGGGTGTAAATAGAGGTCGTGAAGCTGCTGATGTTCTAAGCAGTGCTGGTCTGGAGATAAAATGATACATGGAAAATGAGACTGCTCTTCTTTTCCTTTTCCCATGGCTATTCTGGGGTTTGTTCTTCTGCTCCATTGCTATTGTTTCTCCAGTTGACTTCGGAGCACTTATAGAGTTCTTTTCCCTCCTGGATTACTGCCGCATTGTTGGTCTTCATAGGGAGAAGGAAGGCTGGCCTCCCCTACTCTGCCATCTTGCTATGTCACTTTCCCACAGCTAAGTTTCTAATGGCTTGCTTTGTCAATGTCCGGAAGAAGAGAAAACCACATGGTACAACATTATATCAATGTTACCTAATCCATTTAAGCCCTGGGTATTGAATGGGAAGATAATGGTGGGTAGAACCTGTATTTGTCTAGTCTTAGGTGATTTCCTAACTTCTTTAACTTACATAAGAAACTTCATTCAAAGTATAGAGTTTATGTTTTAAAAATGAGTCAATTAGGACCTGCAGATGGCCTAATAGTAACTCAACTGAACTCCCACGTAGTTGACCGTGATTCGAGTTCTGGACTCGGCAGCTTAAAACACTCCAGGTGTATGTGTCCATTCCCAAGAAGAGAATGGAGAGGGGATTGTGGTGTGGCCATCCCCCCAGGAGGTAAGTTCTCATCTTGTAAAGATGTCTGTACATTTGAAGTAGTCATCTCTTCAAAACTTATGGACTGGCTTTGATAAGGAAAGGTTTTCCCTTGGAGCTCCAGGTCTGTGTATGTTATTGATCTGGGCAGCTGATTTCCACAGTTGCCTAACTTAATGGCAGTAGCTATGTCGAGTCTAGAGTGGCTTTGAGGGTCACTGGGTCCTGAAGATGTTCTTTTGGACCCAGCTGAAAGAGCCAGGGAAGACAGCAGTAGGGCCAGAGCTGGTGGTGTGCACATGCTCAGCTGCAGGGCACTGCAGTCTTGTTCATGGTAGCAGAGTAGCAGGAGTCAGGTGGCTCCAGGAATGCACGAGGGACAGCAGTGGTGCCTCAGGAACATGAAGACTGCGAGTGTGAAAATCTCCCAGACCACTGGTGGCAGAGGGCGTAGTGAGTCTCTGCAGCTATGCTGTCCATTGATTTCCTCAGCAGTGAAAGTTGCTTTGATCCTCAGTAGGGCAGACCACTGGGTTCCAAGACAGTGAACACTGTGAGGTCCATAGTCATGAAAGCTCTGGGGTGTAAATAGAGGTCGTGAAGCTGCTGATGTTCTAAGCAGTGCTGGTCTGGAGATAAAATGATACATGGAAAATGAGACTGCTCTTCTTTTCCTTTTCCCATGGCTATTCTGGGGTTTGTTCTTCTGCTCCATTGCTATTGTTTCTCCAGTTGACTTCGGAGCACTTATAGAGTTCTTTTCCCTCCTGGATTACTGCCGCATTGTTGGTCTTCATAGGGAGAAGGAAGGCTGGCCTCCCCTACTCTGCCATCTTGCTATGTCACTTTCCCACAGCTAAGTTTCTAATGGCTTGCTTTGTCAATGTCCGGAAGAAGAGAAAACCACATGGTACAACATTATATCAATGTTACCTAATCCATTTAAGCCCTGGGTATTGAATGGGAAGATAATGGTGGGTAGAACCTGTATTTGTCTAGTCTTAGGTGATTTCCTAACTTCTTTAACTTACATAAGAAACTTCATTCAAAGTATAGAGTTTATGTTTTAAAAATGAGTCAATTAGGACCTGCAGATGGCCTAATAGTAACTCAACTGAACTCCCACGTAGTTGACCGTGATTCGAGTTCTGGACTCGGCAGCTTAAAACACTCCAGGTGTATGTGTCCATTCCCAAGAAGAGAATGGAGAGGGGATTGTGGTGTGGCCATCCCCCCAGGAGGTAAGTTCTCACTTTCTGTCTCTCTGGCAAGCACACACACATCCTTTAGCAAAAATTTCTGTAAATAAAACATAAGTGAATATTTGTATCTTTATTGCTATTATTTATTTAACGATTTATCTTTTTAAAGTTTATGTATTTATTGAGAGAGAGAAGAGACACTTCAAATAGGTTCTTCGTGTCATGGTCCATTTCTTGTCTCGTTTTTAGCCCAGATCATGGGCACACATGTACGCCATGTTAAGGGAGGTCATGAAACATGAGCTCAGGGTCTTTCCCCGGAACTAGCTACATTAGCACTGAGTCACTTCCTGTATTAGCACTGTGTCACTTCCTGTATTAGCAGTGTCACTTCCTGTCCCCCTGTTTAGTAACTTCTTCACCACTTTGGATTGCCATGCTACCTCCTGAACTGATAACCCTTAGGAACAGAGCAGAATTATTTTTATTGGTTAGCAAATGCATTAATGACCCAGAAAATACTGGGTTACTTGAAAATGCCAAATTATTTTTAGTGGTCAATATCCCCAGAAGTCTATTTGAGGACCTCCAGCCATTTTTTTCAGCTGACACATGTTTTGACAATGACTTAAGGAGGGTTTCCTCTCCACAAAGCCACGAAGCCCCATAATGTGGACATACTGCTAAAAAGCTGTAATAGGTAATCCTTGTCTTATAAGTAACAGGCTCAGAGATATTATTACTGCATCCTTGGGTTTTGTTTTTCTTCATTGCCATGTTTAATTAATTTATTTTTATATTAATTTATTTTTAATTGCCAGAGAGCATTCATGTCCAAAGGAAAGAGCAAAAACTCCTCTCAATGTAGCGTGGTCACATCACACTACAATCCATTCCCACTGTTTCTTCATTCAATTAGGATTTGGAGCATGAATGCACATGCACTTAGCGTGTTTTTCAAGTCTCAGCTGGCCATAACGGAGTTGGCTCTGGACACACCATGCTTAACCACTGTGCTATGGGATTAGCTTGAGCTTTATTTATTTTTAAAATTAATATACTTCACTTAAAGATAATTCTGTGTTTATAGAAAAATTAAGTACAAATTGTAGAGTAGTTCTCATATAGTTTTTCTCTAACATTTAACTTCCCCCTATTATTAACATCTTGCATTGTTGTGGAACATTGGTTATAGCTGGTAAACCAATATTATTAGCACATTATTGTTGAATGAAATCTGTGGATTACATTAGGGCTCACTCTTCAGTTTCTATAGTTATCTGGATATGAACAAATGTATAATGATATGTTTCTATAATTATAGTATCATACAGAATAGTTTTACTGTCCTAAATATATCCTGTGCTCCACCTATTCATTCCTCATGCCTTTCCCCTGAACCCCTGGCAAGTCATGATTTTTTTACTGATTCCATAGTTTTGCCTTTTCAAGAATGCCATATGGTTGGGATTGTACAGTATGCCATCTATATAGATGAGCTTCTTTCACTCAATAATATGCATGTAAATTTCCTCCTAGGCTTTTCATGGCTTGATTTCATGGTTCATTTATTTTTAGCATTGAAAAATATGCCCTTGTGTAGATGTGCCATAGTCGATTTCAGGAGTCACTTCCTGAAGGACATCTTAGTTGTTTCCAATTTTTAGCAATTATGAATATGTGTAATTATATAGACATCCATGCACAAGTCTTTGTGTAGATTTAAGTTTTCATCTCAGTTGGCTGGATACCAAGGAATATGATTGCTAGTCCTGACAGTAAGAGTATGTTTAGTTTTGTAAGAAGTGGCTAACCAGTCTTCCAATGTAGGTATAGCCTTTCCTATTTTCACTAGCAATGAATGAGAGTTCCTGTTGCTCCACATTCTTGTCAACATTTGGTATTGTCAGTGTTTTAATATTAATCATTTTACTAGGTAAACACTAGCATATATCTCAGTGTTGTTTTAGTTTTCAGGCTGTATAATATCAAACATCTTTTCCTAACTTACTTACTAATTTTAGTTCCTATTAAGGTTACTCCTAATGATTTTTGAGAAAAAGAACAACATGGCCTCAGTGGTACTGAAGAATCCATACAAATTTTTCAGTATTGCTTCTTAGTCACTGTCCATGGAAAAAATGGTTGCATTTAGCATATATGTAAAGTTAACCTTACATATACAGTACAGTTTTAAAAAATATCTGATTCAATTTCATATCACCAGACTTAACTTTCAGTCTATGCTTTTATATGAAAAATGTAAGAGCTGCAAATAGCTGGCCATCATAATGTGATGACTGTTTCTCAAAATAATGAAGGGATTTTAACATGATTGACATCCTTTATGAGTTGATAATTCACTAGGATATCTTAGGAGTGACCTTCCTGGCCATTTCGCTGCTAGTGTCCTATTCATGTAAGTGTATCAGGACCAGAAATGTGTTGCTTTGACCTCAGCGAAGAAACACAATGCTCAGAACCCTGAATACCAGCTTAACCAGTCAACCTCAGTTTACCTGCTACCTATGCTGATGTCAAAATATTACAAATGAGATTGTCACTGAAAAACATTCTGTATTTGTATTAATGTTTAATCTGGACACCTGGCTTCCCTGAGGGGAGATTTAACACATTCGAATAGGTTTTTCTGGGAAACTGAATAATGTTATTTCTAGAGATCTTAAAAAGGAGGTTAAACTATTCTGGCAGAGTTTAAATACTCTGACTTGGGTTAAAAGCAAACCAAGGTCACTCTCTGCCTTGTGATTCTTTTAAAGTAGCTTTTATATCTGGCTGTCACTCTCATGCATGTATTTTAATAGCAGAGTTAATAACTTCTTGATTATCTTAAGGATTATTCAAAACTATAAGGATAAACAAGAGTAAAAAGGGATTGGAGATCATCTTTCAACCCCATGAAACACCTGACAAGGTTTATCCTCTAGCATAAAAGGCTCATAAAATATTTCTGACAAACTACTGTTCTTAAACAAAACAAATCAAAACAAAACAAAAACCTTTACCATCCCTTGTCAAAATAAATCAAAGCATGCCAATCTCCATATGAACTTAAAAAGGGAGAGAAATTACAAAAGGTCATTTTATACACAACACTATCTAAATACTGCATCTTTCTTGAATCAGAGGAGAAAAATGAATCAACTCTTAAAAAGCGAAATGTTTCCCTTTATTACAATTCATTTTCCCATCTGTAGAGATAAGTAAATATAGTTTAAGAGAGAAGATGTGAGTCAGAGAAAGAGAAAGTGATTTCAAAGGTCAGAAGGTAATGTTTTCTTGCAAAATTCTTCTGTTAGAAGTACATCATCTATAAAATGCTAACTTGTATTTTCTATTATTATGACTGGTGCAATGACCTGCAAAAAGATATAAATTGTAAAAATAGATTACTCTTGGTTAGGACTGAGACTGTAACCTCGAGTGCATTTGTAAATAGAACTTCATTAGAGTAATTGTAATTGTGTTATTTTAACTAGGTTCTCCCTTCTTCATCTGTGATTTTTGTCTTTAAAAACATGATTATCTTTTCACTACTATTATTGTTTTTTAACAGATGTGATGACGACATGTGTTCTTGGGTTACAAGTAACACTCAAAGTACAAATTCAATGCAGTGAGATGAACCGGATACTTTAAAATATATCTTGTGATGAAAAATAATGACTTTAAGAAGTGTAGAAAATCACAAATATAAACTGTACAGACATATTTTAAAATTTCTGACAAATAAGGTGGTTTTTGCACCGAAGATCCTAAATAAAAATACACACGTGTACAGGCACTAACACACACAGAGAAAAAAATAAGCAAGGAAATTCTTTCCAAAAGTTGGCTTCAAGAATACAACTGCTCTCCTGTTCCAGAAGCTCCTGCTCGCCAAATAAAACAGCACTGTTCCACTAGGACACGGCTAGCTAAACAGAAAGGCCCATGAATCTGCTGCCGATGAATACACGGGCTTCTCCATGAAGTCCCCTGTGTCAAAAATTGTCATAGAGGCTTTTTTGTTGTTTAGGACATTCCCAGGACTGGTTGCTCAGTGTTATGTAAATGACAAATGGCTAGAAAAAATACTGGCGTAGGTAAATAAGGAAATCAGTTTCCTCATGAAAGGATCCAAACAGGTTCCATGGCCATCCGAATGTAGTTTCTTAAATCTAAGAGAACGTGCTCGTATTCTTTAGTGAGTTTGGTTTTTTTTTTTTTTTTTTGCAGCATGAATTTATATATGTGGATCCAAGGCAGGTGTGAGGGGATCCCGAAAAGTGAGTTAGAACTCTTTCACTTACTTATTGATTTATTTTGAGAGATTTTTGCTATAGGGCGTGTGTACCCGCTGGAGTGAGAGACAGAAAGGCAGAAAGCAGGAAATTGTTCTCTAGAGATTTTTGCTATAGGGCGTGTGTACCCGCTGGAGTGAGAGACAGAAAGGCAGAAAGCAGGAAATTGTCGACAGAGACAGAAAGGCAGAAAGCAGGAAATTCTTCTCTGGGGGAATGGCCACAGGGCAATCCTTTCTCCTCCATTCTCTTCTCATGATCTTGCGCACGCACACACATGCATCTAGCATGAGTTTTAAGCTGCTGGGTCCAGAATTTGAACCACATTCAACTACGTGGGAGCCCAGTTATGTAACCATTACACCATCTGCTGGTTCCTCTTTCACTTATTCTTAAGAGGACCAGACTCAGTTATATGTTTACCTGTAAATGAGTACCTGAGAAGTTTGTGACCAGGTCAACCAATATAGCAAATAGCTTGAATTTTAGTTCTCTCTGTTAATAGATCTTTTTTATAAAGGAATATATGAAGTATTAGTCATGGTGAAAAGATTCATTAAATCTTTTTCTTTTTTGGCAAAAGATTTTGTCCATACTCCTTTTTGTAAGTATTTCAAAGTTCTTTTTTAATACATCAGAGTCAATAATTTTATTTATAATGATCAAATATTGCAAATATGAAAAACTATAGTAAATAAACTTACATGTATCAAAAATTTTAACATAAAATGCATCTAATATTTCTGAAACAGTTGGAATTTGAGTTGAAAGAAAAAAAGTTTTCTTTTTATTTTTTTAATACCCTAGTCCCACATCCAGGAAAAAGGTAACATTAAAAACATAGACAGCTTCCAACGAGAATGACATTTAACCACACACGAATGAATGACCACAAACCTTAAAATAGTATGAACTCTAAGTAAAGGGTGGAAAACTTCACATTAGGAATTTCTTCAGCTGAACCCATCTAGTATGTGGGTGAGTAACAGAACTATTTAACTTTGCAGATTTGTTTTGCAAATTGAAACATAGGAACTTAAATGAGTTTCCCCACATCATATCATCTAATTAGAAATCAGGAACTTAATTTTCTGGTCTAGGTTTTGTATTTGTTGTCCGGATTAAGTGAATTCAAATACAAAGCTATCTAAATAAAGGAAGTCTTCATATTGAAGAAGTTGTCAGGAGGGAGAGGCCACTGATGTGATAAGGATTTGATAACCAAGAGCGAGGAACTCTTCAGTATCTTTCTTGGTCTTTCCCCAAAGAATATCTTTAACGCCATCCATGCCTAAGCAATTTCAAAGCTTACATTCTCTTACTGTCACTTTTTGATGATTCAAACATATTTTACCCATCTATCTGCTTTCTTAGAGTTGACTGCGAATGACTTGAACTTTTTAGACATATCAAGGCCATGCTCCATAGCTGTAAGATGTAACACCATTGTTGAGAGTATTTAGAAAGATACAGTCACCATAAAAAATGTTTCAGAATGTTTTGAACAACAGGAGCGTATTTTAAGTATACACACACATATCCATACATATATACACATACACACATACATAAACACATGTATACACACATACATACATGTTTGTGTGTGTATAAAGATTGTCGGTAAAGTCATGACACAGTTTTGCATAGAAAAACATGTCATATCTTGTCCAACACCCACATATTGGTGACGTTTGGTGACTAATGTGAAGAGTTCACCTGTCCTTTAATTATCTTTTCATTTATTCAGTGGACACAGAGGAATAAAGACAAAGATGCTATGTCCCAAGGGAATTCTACCATCATTTGGCTGGACAAATTAAGTGGTGTGAGTTCATTAAACAGTTATTCTCCTCTGTAGTCACCGTGGGATGCATGGCTCTGTCACGGCCTCCGCTCCATCTAGGAGCTGCCTCACCGTCCTTCACAAGCTATTCTCATGCCAGCCCCTCTGCCTTTGAGTGTGTTTTGCCTTGCAGCTGAAAAGTCTTCCAACATGCTTTCTAATTATCCAAATCCTTCATAATCCCCCTACCAAAATTAGGTCACACTTTCTCCACAAAACCTTCCCCAGTTTCTCCGGCTGCTATTTACTTCTTTGTTATCTAAATTCCTTTAGGACAGATAGCTTGCCTCATCCAGCTTAGCACTGGTAGAGTCGGGGTCTGGAATCCTTCTGCACATGCACTGGGTGACTTTGCCTTCTCCCCTCCAGGGGCTGCCAAGTCCAGAGACAGATACTCTTCCGACCTTTTTACGAGCTCCAGCTTGGCACCCCCTCCCAGATCCTATAATGATGCCATAGAAATATCCTCGGACTGATGGCCCATAAGGAACAAGGTGCAGGCGACTGGAGGTCTAAATAGAATGTCTGCAACTGCGAAAAAATAAAATATTGCTTAATCAATCACAACACAATTTAACACACAGTTTGATTTAAAACAATGCAACCTAATCAAGGCATCCCTCTTTTTAAAATGTTGTTTATATTCTCCACTTTTACAGTGGCTAGTACTTTGTCTCTAAGTAATTAATTTGGTGACAAAACATAGTGAAGACACAGAGAGGAATTAATTTAGTAGATCTGTATTGGAAAGGTCCTGTGTCAGGCACTGTGCTGGGTTCTGGAGTGGATCAAACAAGGAATGATCACGTGTCAGGGATTGGAAGAATTTTCTGTGCTGGGTTCTGGAGTGGATCAAACAAGGACTGATCACGTGAGTGTCAGGGATTGGAAGAACTTTTCTAACTTATCTACTAACATCAGGCTGTGACGCTGTCCAGAGGCAGTGTACACTCATCCTCCGGTACATGGGTACTCAGGTACATGGGTACAGTTTCAGTTCACTGTAATTGCTGTTGTCATTTCTCACTAGTGGAGTGAAATGCTATGTAGTTTTCACCTCAACCCAAGCTTCGCCTTCTCTGGAAAGCCTGGCTGAGCACCGTGAATTCTATAGAACTGCTCCATTTTCTTGCCTCCGTTTGCACTTATGATCTCTATCTCTCTGTATCCTTCCTCCTTTTTCTAAAGTTTATTTATTCATTTTGTGAGATCGAGAGACAGAGAGAGAAAGAGAGAAAATTCTAAAAAGGGTCTCATGCTGTGAGTTGATCCCCTCCCTGCCACCCCAGGCAACAGGGATCTTGGGTATGAGCACTGGCATTTATGGGTAGTTGGGGGAACTGAACCCATGTCCTTCCACACAGATTCAGCTGTGCACAGAGAGGCACTATCCCTCGGTTCTTGTATGTCAGCCCTCTTTGGGCTGTGAGGTTTGCACCTCAGAGCATACACCTGCCATTTTATGTGCCATTCTTAAGTAAACAAGTTTCGAAGAGATGAATTATTTTGCCACCAAATATATGCATAAAAAGATGAACGAATCACGTAGCGTCCGATTCTATCAGGATTTCAGCTAAATCGGGTAGTGGCTTTAGGCTGTTGCCTTCTTCAGCAGTGAAGCTATACATTTGGCAGCTTCAGGGAGGTGGGGAGGATTCTTACTGCAAGCCCAGAAATGGGAGGGCATTTTGGAAGTCGAACCCCGTTACGGAGAATAGAGCATAGAGGCCCTCCCACCCCCCCAGATGGACACAGGTTGCACAACCCTCCTCTCCAGAGACCTGCTGGTGGGGCTGTGACTACAGTGACGTCCATCGGGGACATCTGGTGATCATCGTGAGTCCTGTGTGTGGGCACAAGTGACAAAAAGAACCCATGTTTAGATGAACTGGGGAGAGGATGAGTAGAGGAGAGCACAGCAAGAAAGACTGAAGGTGCTACTGGTGAGACAGGAGGAAAGCCAGAAAGTGTGCTTCACAGATCTGAGAGCAGCAAAGTCATGAAGGAGAGGCCGCAGGTGGTTGCCCGATCAGGAAAGTTAGAGAGGTCAGAGAGAAACAAGTCTGCAAATGTTCACCTAGGAATCTTAATCACATTTCCTAAACGTACATGCCAATCTTAGTCATTAAATTATGCAATTCAGGGAAAGACCCATTTTTCAATCCTGTATGTTATCATTTAAACATAATTCTTGGTCAGAACATTGATTTTACTGTTATTAGTATCGAGACTTAAACTTCGGGTTGGCTTTTTCTGGGAAGTACCACAGCAATGCATTCATATCTACTCATCCACACTGTCTCGCTGCAACTTCCTGAGGGGGAACAGGGCCGACACTTACGTCGCTGGAAATCTAACCTGGAGTCCCGAGGAAGAAGAAAGCTGAGCGGTCCTGGGCAGACACCAAGGCTGCACCCGTGACGCTGTTCCCTTTATGGTCTAAGTGGGATCAAAGAAGCAATAGCACTTCATATGGCTTCTTGGGGAACAAAGTTAATGGCGGCATTCTCCAATGTCTGATTTGCTTTCAAGGAGTTCGTCTCATTCTGTAAATGATGGCTCCAATTCCAAGACAAATAACTTTGATCTTCAACATATTTCCACAAAAGGTTGACCACGTGCTGGGGGTTTTCCATGGACCTGTTCACTTCCTCTCAGCTTCTCTCCACGGCTCTTCCTGGAGGAGTGGCACTCATGGTCTCCTACCCTTAGCTCTCTCGGCCTTTGGTTCTTCTTGTGTCCTCCACTGGGAAGAACAGGTGGAAGACGAGAGGCAAGAAAGGCGATGGCTTCAGGTGGCGCATCCCCTTCTTCCTTGCTGCAGGGCTGAATTTCACAGTTGTCAAAATGTACATTGCAGCTGAAAGTGTAACCTGGGCTCAGACACAGGGACCAGCCCCAGAGCGTCCACTCTTGTTTCCTTGGGTAAATTCTCTCCCACCTTTGTAAGTACTTCTTCATTCAGCTTTTCTCTACTTCTCCTGTCGGTGTGATTTCCCCGCTTCCTGCCGGGACCCTCATTGACAGCCTGTGTTAATGATACTCTGGCTCATGGCAGGTCATTGAAAATTATCAAGCACCCACCTTTCCACTCTTTACAATGAATTTAAGTCAGCCACGCCTCATTGTCGGAACTGAACAGAAAAATACTCTCCTCACAATTCACTCCCTCAGTTTCATCTAATTAAGGAGAAAAGGACAGCGATGAGGGCGACAGTGAAAACTGTGTGGTTCTGGAAAGCTTCTGTTTTGGGTTTTGCTTGGTATTTGTTTTTGTCTTGAGCATCTTGAATCTCCCCCATCTTAATTTTGGCTTAATTGCTCAAGTCATTCCATGGGATTTAGGATTTCATTCAGGGGTTTAGACTGTCCTCTTTTTAATACATCTTTTAAAAGTTCACATCTTAATTCTTAATATTTTGATGCTCTACTTTCTACCCTGAAGCCAGTGGTATTTCCTTAACATCCCTTCTCTTTCTCTTTGGCCCGTGTATTCCATTTCCCGTCTCTTTGCTTTTCCCCATCACAGATATGTACATATGAAAAGGCCCGTGTGCCTTTCCCGACCCCTCTCTTCTTCCTTGCTTCTGTCAGAGATATCCCGAGTCAAATGTAGCTTATCTCTCTCGCTCAGTTTGGACTCTTTGAAAAAGCACATAAAAAAGTCTCTGTAGACTGCCTCGCTGTAGCACTGAGTCTGGCTGTATGCGTCCAGGCTGAGGAAGGGTTGGTAAGCTATCCAGCCTCCAAAATTAAAATCGCTTATTGGGATTTTGTTTCTACCTCTGGTTCCTTATGTTGGCTATCCCCCCTTTATTTTCTGCACGTGTAATGCTATAGTTTCAGGTCTCTCTCTTGGTGTTCAGCAGTTCTTTCTAGACACAGCACATGTGTTAATGACGTGCGTGATCACATGACCTGCACTGCCTTTGACGATAAGCAAAGCTTCCAGAGAGGAGAGCTCCAGACTCATAGCCGGTCGACTCTGCTACCCAGATTTGAGCCATGAAATCTTAGGGGAAAAAATGCTTTTATGATGATATGAATTACTGAGACCTGATATAAAATTTCACTTAAAGGCTTCTATGGATCACTCCGTATGTCAGAAACCATCTCACACAGTATTACCTGAATGTCTCTGCTGCCGTAATAACCACACTTGATGAATTAGTGTCTCAAGTGATAAAGATAAATCACTTTGGGGGACCCTACTCATTCTTATTTTTAACAGACGGTTTGGGCTTTATTAATACACTTTATGTTTCAGAAAGAGCAAAGGAAATGGAGAATGAAATATTTTATCAAATGCAAATCTATGTTTTCCTTCTTAAGGAACAAGTGGAAATTGAGGGCTATAAAAATACATAACTAATACAAGTTAATACTATTTAAACACAACTGTTATATAAAAAGTATTGATATTAGCTGCCTATGAAAAGAGTAAAAAAAAGTACGCTGTGGTTATTATTTGGTTATTATTTTAAGTGAGACTCTAAGATTTCTGAACCTTGAATTGCTCTTTCACTGAATTAAAATGCCATGTTGCATTATCATCAACATCAAATCACATTTCTTAAGCACAACCCATGCCCGGGTCTCCACTGGACATCTTATCAGGCAAGGTTCATGGAAAGACAGCCCTCTCTGGAACCCACAGTAGATGCTGATGATGTGGACGAACATTCAGAAACACAATCTCCGTGTCCTTCAGAGTCTCATCATTTTGCTAAATATAGTAAAATAAGACCTCTGGGGATTTGCCCTTCCCATGGGACGATACAAGGATTGAGTGCTAGACTGAGTGGGAAACTGTTTATTTAGAAACATATGAAAAAAATAGTAAGTGTGAGAGCACGTGAGACCAAGAGTGAGAGAGACAGAGAGATAACACTTCCAACAGGGGAGTGGGACCTAGCCCCTTCTACCCTGGACCACGAGCTGGCCCAACTTAGTGTTTTCTTGTTGTTTAATTTAGAGTGAAATCTTTAAAATGTGAGCAACATCTTTTCTTCATTTCCACCTCTTTAAAAATCTCTATGTCTCCCACCCCAGCAAACGTCTCCTTGCAATAACCTAGACTATTTCAATAGAACTCTTTTTGAATCTCTGCCAGTAGTTAGTTGGTGTAACCTCTAGCATTAACGAGTTCTTTAAACTTACTACTGGCTTGATGACGCAGCTCATCTTTTGCTGGTTCTGTGGTGTTTTTAAAATTAATAATTGATCAATATATATATATATTAAACCTCTGCTATTTATGTACACATACATCACACACACACATTAAGTAAACTTCAAAGGGAGATTTTTAGTTCTATCTAGGATTTCATATTGGGATGTCAGAAAAGTCATGGGTATTTTTCTATGTTTTTCAAGGCAAAAATGTGTCCCAGCTTTTCTGATGACCCAGTAGAATGATCAGTGATGATCACCCACTTCTTTTAAATGTGTACAGCCCTTATTAACCCAGGCTATGTGTTTTATATTTCTGCCTATAAGGCTGTTTATTTACCTTGTCTTTATATGGCAGACTCTGCATCTCTGGAATCTTTATTCAGTCAACTTTCTCTGGGCCGTGAAGAATTGAACCTAAGCCCCGCAGTGTCAGCACAAGGACAACGAAGTTATTCAATGGGTTGGCTATGTTTTCTGTTTTTGTTTCCGATAACTTCGTTGATTACATCCTACATTTCAGAAGTGATTTGGGAGATGAAGGTGGGCTGGATTGGAGTGAACTTCAGATAGACCGGAATTGCTTCTGAATAGTTCAGAGGCAGGGTAATGAGAGCAGATCACTGGAGGCTGAGTTCAGCTGGGCCCCCTGCACGTAGAGGCTGTACCTCCTTGCTTAAACTAAAGGCAGTCAGCCATTTATTTTACACATTCCCGAGCTTGCTTTTGTATCGCTTTAGCATCTCACGACTTGGAGTAGCTCATCAGCAGCAGTAATTTGAAGACGTCACCAGATCCTCATCATTCCAAATTGTTTCAAAGTAATATTATTGGTTATGGGACTTGTCCTTTGAAAATTTCTATTTTACAGCTTCCTGCAGTGAAAAGAAGTTGTCCGTGTCTATGCGTCAATTCCTCTTCTGAACCGGTTACTTATTCATAACTAGGCATTGCTCCGAATTTTCACAGGACATTTTAAAATCTAACTGCATTAGGCCCACCAGCTGTCCCTTGTTTAATTGCTTATTTATAAACACCTCCTGCCCTCTTCCAAGAGCTCTGGTAAGATTAGAACGTAAGACCCCCGAGGGAAAGGATTCATCTCCCGCATTTATTGCAGGGCCTGGCAGAGGGTGCATATTCAACAAATATTTGTTGAATGGCTAAATATTTGTTGAATGAATTAGTCAGACATGATTCCTCTTTACAGAAAACGTGTTCCATCACATTATAAATCACACTAGATTCTTTTCTTATTTGGTATAGAATTATTGAAGAAGTTTCATTTCCAAGAAGCATTTGAAAAGAGGGACATTAGTTACCTAGGTTTGCCGAAACAAATTGCCAGTTTTCTTATTTGGTATAGAATTATTGAAGAAGGTTTATTTCCAAGAAGCATTAGAAAAGAGGGAAATTAGTTACCTAGGTTTACTGAAACAAATTGCCAACCACTTGGTGGCTTAAAACAAGAGGCACTGATCCTCTCTCAGTTCTGGAGCCCATATTCAAAACCAAGGCATCAACACTCCCTCTGGGGCTCTGGATGAAATGCTACTTGCCTCTTCCCTATTCCGGTGTGGTCAGTAATCCTCAGTTTCCTCATCTTGGGCTCCCGCAATCCAGTCTATGTCTATGTCTCTGTTTTTTTTTTTTGTTTTTTTTTTTTTTTTTTGTTTGTTTGTTTGTTTTTTCACTTTCTGTGAGTCATCCTCTCTTCTGTCTCTTATAAGGACACATCACTGGATTCATAAACAACCTAATAATTCAATATCTTATCCAAGGATCATTAACTTAGATATATCCACACAGATCCCATTTAAAAAGAAACCCTTGTAGGTTACAAAGGTTTATGTGGACAGATTCACTACACAAAGGCTGTTGGGAAACAGCATTCAGGCTTGAATGAGCCATAATGAGAATATGAAACCATCAGTGAAACAGTTGGGCTTTGGATAAAGCCATGAGGGGCCCTTAGTGAAGTGCTGATTTGAGGACAACCCCATGAGTGGCAGAGGCATGAGAACCTTCAGAAAGACTTGGTATACAAGTTGGACAAGTGCATGCTCTCTAAGGGGTTTTATTCAGGACTAAATTACACCATGCATTTTGCCTTACATTTTCTTCTGGGCCACTCTCCATTTTAATGAAAATGAAGAGGGTAAAGCTCAGTGGGTCTTTTTCACTGTAGTGAGAAAAAAAAAGGGTACCTTCAGTGGAAGAGGAAAATTGGAGAGAAACAATGAGGGGGTTCACTCAAAACGTGAACTAATTTTGAGTGATCGGGAGGGTGGAATCTAGTAAGAACACTTCCACCTCATACCACTCACTCTGACACATGTTGGAATGGCAGCCAAGACAAGGCACCAGTCTCTGCCTGTTTCCAATGTCCTACAGTCAGCTGAGATGATATCTATTCCAGCCTCTGCCAGTTCCCACTGTGATTCCTGGTAATAAATTTCCTGGATAATTTTTTCTTTTATATATATATATATGTTTTTTATTTCTTCAGGTTAACACCAGACCTCTCAACAGAAACAAGGCAAGCAAGGAAAAAATGGGAAGATGCTTTAAAAGTTTTAAGAGAGAAACAATTTCAACCAAGATTACTATATCCTGCAAGATTATCCTTCATATGGGAAAAAAAGATTAAAATCTTTTCAGATGAACTAAACCTGAAAGAATTTGCCAACACCAGACCAGCTCTTCATGAAACCCTGAAGAGAGTACTGTTCCAGGAAAACTAAAGAATGATCAGCCAGAAATAAAGGAATAAAAGGCAACCAAGACAATGGCCAACTGAAACACCAGGACAAGTCCAGAAATATCAATAATAATATTGAATGTGAATGGATTAAATTCTCCTATAAAGAGATACAGACTGGCTGAATGGGTAAAAAATTAGAAACCTTCTATCTGTTGTCTGCAGGAAACCCACTTCATGGATAAAGACTTACATAGACTGAAAGTGAAGGGTTGGAGAAAGGTTTTCCATGCAAATGGGAACCCAAAAAAGAGCTGGAGTCGTGATTCTAACTTCTGATAAAATAGACTTTAAAACCAAAATTGTTTGCAGAGACAAAGAAGGGCACTATATTGTACTAAAAGGGTCAATCCATCAAGAAGATATAATGCTTAAAATTATCTATGCACCTTACACAGGAGCACCCAAATACATGAAGGAAAGATTGTGAGATCTGAAAGGAGACATAGGCTACAACATACTAATTGTTGGAGACCTCAACACTGTACTATTCCCTCTGGACAGATCATCTAGACAAAACATAGGTAAAGAGATAAAGGATCTAAATGATACCATAAATCAAATGACTTAACAGACATCTATAGAACTTTACATCCAAAAACTATAAGATATACTTTTTTCTCATCCCCACATGTAACTTTTTCAAAGATTGACCACATGATAGGACACAAGGCAAGCCTCTACAGATTCAAGGGCATAGAAACTATATCCAGCATCTTCTCCGACCATGATGGAATTA
>NW_006204133.1:8799730-8806727 GCF_000334495.1 Tupaia belangeri chinensis | reverse complement strand
TGAGATCAAAAGATTCATGGAAGTCAACGACAATGAAGACACGAGTTTCCATAATCTTTGGGACACTGCTAAAGCAGTCATAAGAGGGAAGTTCATAGCAATTAGTGCACATAAGAAGAAGACAGAAAGAAGGCAAATGGATCATGTAACATCATGCCTCAGAGAATTGGAAAAGCAACAGCAAAAAAATTCCAAAAAACTAGAGAAGAAAGGAAATAATAAAGATACGAGCAGAAATAAATGAAATAGAAAATAAACTATACAGAAAATAAATAAAAGTAGAAGCTGGTTCTTTGAAAAGATAAACAAAATTGATACACCTCTAGTGAGACTTAAGAAGAAGAGAGAACAGAACCAGGTAAATCAAATCTGGAATGAAGCAGGCAATATAACAACAGACAAAGTAGAAATACAAAACATCATTAGAGGATACTATGAAAAACTATATGCCAAGAAACAAGAAAACCTGGATGAGATGGGCAAATTCTGGATACATACAATATACTAGGAAGATGTAGAAAGTCTGAATAGGCCCATAACATGTCAGGAGATTGAATCCGTAATAAACAACCTCCCAACAAAGAAAAGCCCTGGTCCTGAGGGCTTCACCTCTGAATTCAACAAAACTTTCAAACAAGAGTTAACCCCCATTCAAAAGGGTGAATCTCTCCCTAATTCATTCTATGAAACCTCTATCACCCTTATCCTTAAAACAGATAAGGATAGGACAAGGAAGGAAAACTATAGACTAATATCTCTGATGAATATAGATGCAAAGATTCTCAACAAGATACTAGCAAATCATTTCCAACCACTTATAAAAAGATTATACATCACTATCAGGTAGGCTTTATTCCAGGAATGCAAGGTTGGTTTAACATACGCAAAACCATAAATGTAATAAGCCATATTAACAGAAAGAAAAATAAAAACCATATGATCATATCAATTGATGCAGAAAAAGCATTTGATAAGCTACAGCATCCCTTCATGATCAAGAGTCTCAGGCAATATAGGTATAGAAGGGTCATTTCTGGACACAACAAAAGCTATCTATGAAAAACCTACGGTGAACATCTTCCTGAATGGAGAAAAGCTGAAAGCTTTTCCACTGAAAATGGGTACAAGACAAGGATGCCCACTTTCTCCACTCCTTTTCAATATAGTACTGGAAGCCCTCACCAACACAATCAGAAAAGAGAATAAAATAAAAGGCATTCAAATAGGAAAAGAAGAGGTGAAACTCTCTTTATTTGCCATTTGATTCTTTTTTAAAGTATGTAATTCTTCTTTTAGATCTAGCAAGAATTTCCTCACCTCCTGAAGTTCATCAGCTCCTTTCCCCTGTGTCTTCAGCAGTTTATTGTCTCTCTTCTCTTCAATCTCTGTGAGCTTTGTCACCATGAAAATTCTAAATTCTTAATCAGAATTTCCATGAATTTCCTCATACTGTCTGAGGATGAAGAGGAGTTATTTTTCCTTGAAGAAGAGGTATTTTATTATTTTTCCATATTTTTCGTGGCTTTGCAGTGATTTCTAGTCATCTGATGGATGGTGCATTACTTCTAATTCTTAAAGTTCAGTCTGAGTGTTCAGAGGTGTGCTGGAGGAGGTGATCAGCAATCTCTCTTCCATTCTATTCTCACTCTTTGTGCATCAGAATCAGTGAAAATAGAGGAATAGTCTGACCTTAACTGTATTCAGATGTTTAGAACCTGTTTACTTGGACCTGTCTAGACACTTAGTGAGAGTAGAGGCTGAGAAGCCAGTGAGTAAAGATAAAGAAAAATAAAAGAATTAGAGAAATGGAAAGAAGAAAATATAAAATAAGAAAAAAAGGATAATAAAAATTATAGATTTTAATATTAAAATGCAAAAATTGAAAACTGCGTGGCGTGCAAGCACTATTCACAGCTGAAGTTCAGGATCCATGTGGAGATGGGTCTGGGTTGGTGCCTTTCCTAAATGGAAGGGGAGAGGCACCTATTAACACAATAAAGGGGCTTGAAAGCCCAGAAAATACTTTACCTTAAAAAAATTTAATTAAAAAAGAAAGAAATGGAGACTAGAAATAAGCGAGGAAGAAGTCTCAGCAGAAAATCTTCATTTTAAGTCTCTGAAAGCACTAGTTCATAGCTTTTTTTCCTACTACTAGGTAGTTTCAGGATCCATTAGCACTCGAACTGGGAGATGACTATCAACTCTTCAGTGACTGACACATGGATCACCGTATGATTATTTCTTTTATAAAAAATATTTATTTCATGACAGTAAGACACAGAGAAAAGAGAGAGAGAGAGACAGGGAGATAGGGAGAGATATAGCTAGGGAGATGGAGAGAGAAAAACAAGACCCCTCAACAGGACCTCATGCCTTAATCGTGATCCTTCACTTTTCTAGCCCACAGATCATAGGCTCTATGCCTCACCGGCATGAACAGATTGGCTGGGGACCTGAACCACAGTCTTTCACATGGGTTCAGCATTGCTTGAGCAACACCTTATGGTTACACCCTCCATCCAGACACATGGTATCTTCTTAACAGTCACCATTAGACTTGGCGTCAACACAACCTCTCAGCTCAGAGTGAGGACAAATTCATCCTGAAACCATTGGGTTCCCATGCAGTGAGAAGTGGCCCTTTGTGTTTGGAGTTCAAGTGCCCTGGGAGGCAGGGCCCAGGAGGAAGTCAGCTGTGCTGTCCCCGAACTCTGTCCTCAGCCAGGTGAATGGATAAAGAGTTTGAGTCTCCGGGGCTGTTAAATTAGGCATTTTTCACAAGTTCTAAATTTCCCAAAATAATAAACAAATATTTTTCAGCCTATTTATATTTTGCACCCAAACATGAAGCACATCTAGCGAAGAATGTGCAAATACTTCGGAAGACCCTCCTCCTCCACAGCCCTCAATGGGAAGCTTTGTAGCTTGTTCAGCCTGATGGGGCTTTCCCAGCTGTGGCTGGCCTCAGTGTTTACCTTGGAAGTGCTTTCTCAAGGTGGGCCCACCTGAATGGCATTCAAGGCCAGAACCAAGCTCTACCTTAACTCTGAGTTGGAAATTAAGTCAAATTATACAAAATTGCCCACATTTGAACATTTTGACTTTCAACAAAGTCAGTTTCATATGATTCAACCTACTATACCTCAAAGCTGTCTTCTTATGTTTGTAGCTATGTCAGATGCTTGTATAATTTGCGTCTAACATTTGAGGGGTCTTCAAAAGGTCCATGAAAAATGTGTATTGTAAACGCCTATGCATGGATCTTATAATTTTTGCACAAAAATAAACTTGTATCCATTTTCCCACAAATTTTTAAAAGTCCCTTCAAGTTCTTTTTCCAGTAAGTATAATTCTTTAAACATACCTTCTTACTGTAAAATTGTATGCAATCCAGGATGTTCAGATTAGCAGTGGTTAAGGCTTCAGATTCTGGAGTTAGACAAACCTGGGTTGGAAGGCTTCAAATGGAGCTGCGCTTTGGGTGTTTTACTTTACCTTACTCAGTCTGTAAAACGGTGGTAAACAATACTTGACTGCTGTGAGAAGTTGGTGAGAAGGCTTTCGGCAGAGTGCCCGACTTACAGGAAGTATACTCGAGATGTTGCTTCTACGCCCAGTATGTTCCTCTTCCTCCTCTTTCCTACTCCATCTTTTCCCCATTACCAGTGAGGCCGCATTAGTGATAGACACAGTGAACTAAAGAAAACCACCAGACCGGATGCCTACCTGTGTATGCACGCTTTATAGCCATAGTGTGGTGCATAGCATTCCATAGCATACTTTTTAATTTAAAATTATAATTCATATATGACACATGTATCTGTATCAGAGGTCAGTGAATGATGGCCCATGGACAAAATCAAACTATTTTCATAAGTAACCTTTTTGCTTTTTCTTTAGAATTATTTATTTTATTTATGGATTTTTTCCCCCCAAACTTCACCAGAGAGAGAGAGAGAAAGAGAAAGCGAAAGTGAGAAAGCAAGCTGCCAGATCTGGGATTTGAACCATGGTCAGCCATGTGAGATTCCAGCACCTTAACCACCACCCCACTTGCCAGTCCCCATAAATAAACTTGTTCTAAAAGCATAGCTATTTATTTCTTTCATTAGAGAGAAAGAGAGAGGGAGACAAGAACCCCTAACAGGATCTCCATGCCTCAATTCACCTCCAGCTCAAACACCTGCATCTCTGGCATGTGCATGTATGCCTGATGTGTACAAGAAGGCTTCAAGAAGCAAACCCAGGACTTTCCCATGTGGGTCCAGCCTCACAGAGTGCTACATTATGCCTGTACCAACAGCTGGCCACTCACCAATAAACTTTCATTGACGTATGACTGTTAGGGACTGAATTGTGCCATCCTAAAATTCGTACATTGAAATACTAACTCCCAGTGTAACTACATTTAGACATAATACCTTTGAGGAGGTAACTGAAGTTAAATGAGGTGTAAGTGGGCGGCCCTGATCTGATAGAACTGATGTCTTTACAGGGACAGGAAGGGATACCAGGAACGCACAAGCACAGAGGAAAGGCTGTGTGAGGAGCATGATGAATTAAACAGGTCTACCAGAAATGCAAGTGGGAAGCCAGCCCATAGCCTACTGGTTAGGGGAGTCAGATCCCACAATCAAGTGCAGCTTGAATCCTGGCCCCAGAGGCTTGCAAAACATTCTAGGCTTGTGTGGGTGCCCAGAATCTGGACAGACGGAGAGATGGAGAAGGGATTCCAGCACGACCATGCTCCACGTATGGATGCTTTCTCCCTTTTGCTCTCTCTGCCTCTCTGTCTCTCTCTGGTGAGTGGCAATTGAAAAGAAGAGATGTGAGTGGGTCAGCCTCGTAGACAACTGTGTGTACGTATCCAAAGTGTAGAAAGAAGGTCTGTGCTAGATATGTAATATGGGAATAACAGTAGGAATAGAAATAAAGACACTTGGACTTTTAGAGTTCAGAGTACAGATGAGGAACCTGTGACGAGAACTGAGAAGAAGCGGTCATGAGATGGGAGTTCATGCCCTGGAAGTGACCGTGAGGCTCTAAGGCAGAAGACCTGCAGCAGATCCTCTGCTAGGTCCACTGTGATGAGAACTGGAAAATAGTTTTATTTTTTAACTTGGAAGTCAACGATGACCTCAAGTTTTGCAGATATGGGACAAACACCTAATTGGGGTAAATTTAAAGTGAAACTGAGGGAAAGAAGTCTGAGGTATCAATACAGATGCATCTTTTGAGAAATTTTGCTTCAGAGAGAACAATAGACGAAACCATTAGCAATATCCATTTATTACTGCAGCAGACACGAAGCTCTGTGTGTCCTGACTCGTTGCCCGTGTGCTCCTTGGCACACAGCTGGATGTCCTACCCAGGCTCACTAGGGATACCTGGATTCCAGCCCACTGTGAATAGTGCTGCATCTCACTGCTAGGCAAAACTTGTAAAGTGATTGCCTACTCCACCCTTCAGTTCTTTTCTCTTCTGATTGGATACAATGGATCGGATGGAGGACTCTGAGGCCCTAAGGATAGTGGGGCCATTTGTTTGAAAGCACCTAAGTTCTTTAGTGCCTGCACAGAGCAGATCCACTTTGGACTATCTTACGTTAAGTGGGCGATATTAGGAGGGGCGGGAGCGTCTTAGTTCACTGAATGACTTTGAACTGAAACATCTCAGTGAAAGGACTTTACAAGACTCTTGCAAAGACTGAGGTTTCCTAACCTATTTAGTATTTTGGTTAAGATTTTATTAGTGAAGTATAATGCCTAAAATTTACCTAAGTTGATTAATGAGTTACAGCAGCAGATACAAAGATTTAGAAATGGATGGTTTTCGAAGCGTTCTTAAATTCTGAAAGCTCTTTGCCCAGGTGACTGATTAGGTTAATTTCCTAATGGAAAACACCTGATGGCTCCTTCGTCTTCTACTCGCTGTGGTCTATACCTTTTGGAATGGCACTCAAGGCTCTCTACAGACTATGAACAGAACTGTCGTTTACTATTTTGAGTGTTCAATGGACAATAGTTACCTCTCCCCACTGTTTCTGAATCTAAATGGGGCTGTTGCCCAATGCACAGCATGGCCAGAACACTGGTACAGCAAGATTACTGAGGAGGGAAAGAAAGGCTTTAGTGCAAGGCACCAGGAAAAGAAGACTGGAGGCAGTTCTCATGCCAGTCTCCCCTACCAAAAGACACGGTCGTCATAGAGAACTGGTTCCCCAGGTTACAAACCCATGCGCTAATGAAGGAATGGAACTGGTGCAGTTCTGACTGGTTGACCAGAGTCACAGTCTTATTGGCTTATGAAGTTTTTAATGCAAATTAAGGTTTGAACTTGTGCGGAACTTGAACTCACTAAGCCAGAGTGAGACTTCCACTGGGGCCCTTCCTGAAGCAGGAGTTTACTTGTGGTCACTCAGGCCTCTCTGGCTCTGTCCTGCAGTCAAACTTACAGAATGAGAGTTAGTGCCAGGTCCATCTTTCTTAGGCTAGTTCTGACCAGTGCCTACTAAAAAGAATATCTGGGACAAACAGTCACATCACTCGATACATGACAATTAGAAGGTAGGCATCTCATTGGGCAGTAGGTGGCATGGTGGCGTGGTGGTTAAGGTGCTGGACTCCCACATGGCTGACAGCAGCTCGTGTCCTGGATCTGGCAGCTTGCTTTCTCACTTTCCCTCTCTTTCTTTATCTGGTCAAGTTAAAAATAAATAAGAAGAACTGAAATTAAAGGGGCCAGCACTTATCATGATGGTTATATTGCTGGACTTCTATGTAGTTGACCACGGTTCGTGTCCCAGGCCCAGTGACTTAAACTCAGTCTGGGTGCGTGTGTGTGTGTGTGTGTGTGCCCAAGATCCCGAGAGGAGAATGGAGGAGAAGGGATTGCAGCTTGGCCATCCCCCCCTGGTGGGTGATTTCTTGCTTTCTGTCTCTTTGTCTCTCTCTGTCTTTCTGGCAAATGCACGTGCCCTATAGCAAAAATCTCTCCC
>NW_006204133.1:8719374-8799661 GCF_000334495.1 Tupaia belangeri chinensis | reverse complement strand
ATACTCTCAAAGAAATGAACAATATCTTTTAAATAAAATTATAAACTATGAATCCAGCAGTGGAAAGAAATAACTTTTATTCCCCTTATAACTCTCCATAAACCTTTGTTAAGATTTTCATTGATTTAAATTACTATAATAACCCAATACTTCAGGTAGTCTGGTTTTGAAAGGAAGCATTTTACATAATATACATCAATTACTTGAAAAGACATTTCTGTGTGAGGATCAGAGGCTATCTGTAACTTTCAAATGCAGATTTTATAATGTCCACCTCAGCTCTGGAGAAGCAATGGTGTAGGATTTCAGCACGAAAAGGACCACATAATAACAGGTATCATTTTGTTAAGAACTGGCTTTACATCTGGCATTGTGCTTGTCACTTGATAAATACTATAATTCTTTAATTTTAAGATGCTGTGAACTGAAATATGCAGGGCTTTTATTATTTTTTTTTCCCTGGGGGGAAAAAGAAACATTATTACCTTAAATGAAAACCTCAATTGCAAGAAACATTCAGATTTCAAAAACTCCTTTAAGTGAGAGGAATGAAAGTGTTTCTCAGACTTGAGAAAATAGACATGCATCTCAAGTCTACGCAATACAATGCGTGCAGGACAGAGGACCAGACATCACCTGTGCAAGCTCACACACCTTAAGGGGGTGGACCTGGGTTCACCTGCAGAACCGGTGGACACCTGCAACAGGGTTTTTGTTTTGTTTTGTTTTGTTTTTTAATCAATGTATGATCTTTAACCCTAGATGTCACTCTTTAAATTCTAGGCCATGACTAATTCAGATCCAACAATACCTCCAAATACAGTCATGCCTAGTGAGTGAATATGTTTTAAACAGAAAAAAACAATCTACATTTTCCTCCATTGATGATTTTCTAAATCTTTACTCAATTCATACAGTTAGTGATTTTGAGCCAAGCGTTTAAGGCTTGGTTGAATCTGAAGATAATGTTAACACTTTGTCAAGCATTTGAATTGCTTCCAGCATATTGTAGTATAATCCTCTGTCCACAAACATCCCTTCATTATTGCCTAATTACATGCAAATTTCATAAAATGAATGAGTTTTAAGGACTTGTCAATCTGTCATCCTAGGAACCACTGAAACATTTTGACTGCTAGATAAATAATCAGCAATAATCGCACTATGCAAATTTGATATTTTCTGTACAATTATCTGAAACCATAAATAACTGGACACAAAGACATTTGGCATTCTCTCTGTGAGACTTGACCTACAGGGCTTTTTCCCTTTTTCCTCTTCTAACAAATGTGCTAGTGGAAAATTTGCCTTTTTTTTCCTCCCTAAATCCAACTGTGCAAATGTACCCAGTGGAAAAATTATGAGTACATAAATGCAAAGAGAATTTTGTTTATTTTTATCTGGAGCGTGTTTCCCCTTGGCAAACATTTTTTTTTTTTGTTTCCACTTTAATTTTTGCTTTTTGTAATTTTCACCTCTTCTCTCTTGGAGTTTTTCTTTTCTTTTTTTTTTTTCTCACAAGTGAAGAAATATAGGTGGAGAGTATCCAGTGTAAGTTTATTTTTGTTTTAGTTCAAATTTATTTTCTCCACATTTTCCATCTTATTTCGCGTTTTTCAGTGTAAGTCATTTGAATGTCTTACGTACATCAGGCACTCCAGAGCATCCAATATTGAAAGGCTAATTATCATCAGAAACACATAAACAATATAGTCCAGTGAATCCATCACACGTAGAATGTAAATTCTTTTTCTCTTTCTGAAAATTGCTTGGGTCTTTGTGAGACTGCGAAGACCATCCTGTCCTCTGTACTTTTACGTGAACCTTAGATGACAACAATAGAGAGCTATAATAATGTATCTGCTGGGCTAGGCAGTAGTGCAGCAGTAAGGCATCTGCGCCCACACGAGAAGAACCCTGGCTTCACATCCCAGGGTCTCCATGCACACACCAGGCGTGCATGCACAGGTCCACGACCGGGCAGGCTGAGGCGGCGGTAGATCATGATGTGACACTGTTGGAGGCACGTGTCTCTTTTTTTGTCTCTCTCTCTGTCTGTCTCGTAAGGAAATGAATGAATGAATAAATAAATAAATAAATAATAATGGGGCCAGCAAGCAGCATGGTGGTTGAGATGCTGGACTCCCACATGGGCCAACCACAGTTTGAGTCCCAGACCTGATGACTTGAAAATAACACCAAGCCTTTATGCATGCATGCCCCAAATCATGAGGATGTAGGAGGCACTGTGACGCGGTCATCTCCCCACGGGCGTTGGGGGGCGGCCGTGACTTCTCACGCTGCCTCCCTCTGTCTCTCTCTAGAGTGCATATGCCTTGTGACAAAATCCTAAATAAAGAAATAAAAATTGAAAACAAAAGCTAGGGTCGGTTTACGGTCTGGTGGGCTAAGAGAGCCTGATCATGCAGGGCTAACGTGGGATTCGAATCCTGGCCTCCATCGCTTGAACAACAGTCTGAGTCCACGTGAGTTATGTGTCCCAGATCTTGACAGGATAGACATGGAGAGGGTCGTGGCATGATCATGCTCCATTGAGGGTGAGATTTCTCCCTCTCTTTTCTCTGTCCCTCTGCCTCTGGCCAGTGCACTTACCCTTTGCCAGAATAAATAATAATAATGCATTTGTTATAAAGGCTCTCACACTGAAATAACACTGGAACACTCAGGGCCACGTTCTCCTTTGCCTTGCGCGCATCTTCAATTAGAACTGTGCGCATACTCTACAAGTTGTTTTATAGTTTAAAGTCCAATTAAAGTCATTACAATTATTTCATAAGAGCGTTGATTGGTTGATTGATGATTGTAGAAAGAGAGACTTGTTGGTTATCATCTGGCAATAAGTCACCAGCGGTGAGGAAAAATGAGAGGGGACCGAGCTTCTGTGGTTTGTTAATGGCTGGGCTCGTTAATGGGAGTAAATCCAGCTTGCCACTTATAAAAAAGAATGACTAAAGAATCATCTGATATGAATGTAGGGCATTAATTTTTTTTTTAAATTTCAAGATATATAGGCAAATAAAGTACTTTGGTTGATTTCACTTAGAAGGATAATGAAAGAGCGCCATTCAGAAACTTGGAACTTAAAAATGATTAATAAAGTGCTTTGCATCACATCCACTCATTTTCTTCTCTAAGTGAGACCATCAATCAGTAGAAAGCCAGCCGGACTCATTGATACTGGTCTGATTTCTCAGCCTCCATTAAATGTGAAAGCATATAGTGTGTTTTCCTGCACCTCAATGCTTACGGTTCACGAAGTAGATTTTTTTTTTAATTTTGCCAAAGGGTGCATGCACTGGGCAGGGGTGGGAAACAGAGATAGTGAGAAGGAAAGTGGGAAAGTAGCCCCCATGAGAGATGTTCACAGTAATCTCCCCCTCCTTGTAGGATCCTGGGCATGCACACAGTCACCCAGCATGTGTTTCCAGTCACTGGGTCTGGGACTGCACAGTTGGCCATGTGGGATCCAGCCACCTTAACCACCAGGCTACCAGCTGGCCTATACTAAACATTTTTTTAATGCTAATGCAAGACAATCACAATGGTGGTGGTAGCAGCTTTCCTGGTCATACCATATTCCCAGTGAAACACAGGCTGGACACTTGGACAGAAAAAAAAGAAATTGCCTTGAAATGTAGCTGAGAAGTTCAAAGCTAGCTCATGAAAGCCCTCCCTGTTGAGGGAGCTTTCCAGAAGTATTGTCTTTCATTCTGCTTTTCAGTATTCCAATTGCAGCTTCAGATGCAGGCCTGTTGCAATGCGTATTTGCAAATTGCTTCAAGACCTGAAATGAGAACATTCTGAACTGATAAAGGAAGATGAAATACGATTCGTGGAAACTATCTTCATGAAATACCTACAGCTCTCTACATGGGCGCGGTGGAAATGACTGTTCAGAGGTTATAGTCACTAACGCTGCTTAATACTACAATAGCAAATGGCGTCAAGGACAACTGTAGATGCATTTACTCATTCCATTGTGCATCTTAGTGAAGTAATTGCTACTTGTACTTTGTAATATTTTCTCATGGCATTGTTTAAAAATGTTAAGATTAGTTAATGTAATAGTTTCATTGTTTCTTAACATATTTTGTTGTACAAACTATTGTCTGTTTCACACATTGAAATGTTATGTTTTGATTTAACAATGAAATTTAGACTATGTACTTTTTAAAGCCTGCCAAAGCTATCCACGAGGGAGTTTAAATTGCCCACAGATCCCCCATCACATAGAACTCTTCCTGTCAGTCTGCTATTATTAGGGAGTCTGATGCTCTATAACAAGAATGTGGTCGCGTAATAATGAAGGTATGTCTCATGCGTGAAAGTGTGCTTATCTATTTCCTTCGATTCTACTTATAAATTATAATCTAAAAAGTTGGAATCAGACAGTTTCAGCTGGTAAACCACCTATAACAATTGGCACATACTTAGATGTTATTAATATAAAAGATCAGGCGCCTGCTTTGGTATTTTATAGTTATTGGCCATCCCGTTGACATGCGTGGCTTCTACCATAGGCAGTGCTCTAGGAAGTGTCAAAGCTTCGAGAAAATGTTGAGGCCGTGCAGAGAGTGTAAGTTAAGAAAACCAGTCTTCAACTCAGTTGGAAACGTAATGGGTTATTCTTGTTTATACTATCAAAAGCACACTCTCATTCCTTGAGTGATAAAATAATATTACTTATGTTATTTTTTAAATCAAGCTCTTCTGTTTTTTTTCTGACTCTTTTCTTTTTTTTCTTTTTTTTGAGAGGTTTTTGCTATAGGGCGCGTGCACTCGCCAGACAGAGAGAGACATAGAGACAGAAAGCGAGAAATCACCCCCCAGAGGGAATGGTCACGCCGCAATCCCTTCTCCTCCATTCTCCTCCTGGGATCTTGGGCATGCATGCACACGCGCCCTGCGTGAGTTTTAAGCCACCGAATCCGGGACTCGAACCCCGGTTGACTACGTGGGAGTCCAGCGACATAGCCATTACGCTAACTGCTGGTTCCCTCTGACTCTTTTCTTGAGGAGATGTTTTGTGAGGTTCTTTCCTCCTTTGAAGGGTCAGTCTATCAAAGACGCAGGGAGTTGGAAAAAGGCATGAGGAACTGATGTCATGTTGTTTATTGGCTGAGTTTAGTGGGAGCTCACAGAGCTCTTAGTAGGCTCACAAAGCCTAGAGCAGTGCTTGCAAGCACTTCCTCCCTCTTGGAGCTCATGACATTCATGGGGAAAGCTCTCAGAGTGCTTTCCTCCCTCCTGGAGCTCCCAGTGCATGAGGCTGAGCTGAGCCAAGCTAAGCTCATTAGGGCTCACCAGGCTGAGTCAAGGCTAAGCTGAGCAGAGTTAGCTAGCTAGCTCACTGAGCAGGGCAGCACTAGCTAGCCAGGTGCTCCCTTCTCTTAAAGGGGCTGCAAACAATAGTGGCTCATTGCCAAAACCAAACTGTCACACATGCATATGTGTGTTATATTCAATGGCATGAAACAGCAAAGTCATAATTACATAATAAGTGTACAAGCGCAACACAACTTATCACATAAGTTTCTTACCCTGTGGCCTTCAAATTTGATAAGATAGGAGGTGAAGGAGCTAGACTAAACCATTCTGACTCCATTTGCAGTGGGTGTTACTGATTTCCCAAAGTGACTGCTGCTGTTTAGTTGCTTCAAAATAACTATTTAGAGCCTTTTCTCTGAATTTCTGATATTTTTGCTTAGTTTAATTGGTAGGCTGTTTTGGGACCAGCAGTTAGCGTAATGGCTATGTCGCTAAACTCCCCCATAGTCAACCTTGATTCGAGGACCGGGCCCGGTGGCTTAAACTCACGCTGGGTGCATGTGCGTGTCTGCCCAAGATCTCGAGAGGAGAATGGTGGAGAAGTGGAGAAGGGATTGCTGTGTGGCCATCCCCCTGCGGGGGGGGTGGGTGGGTGATTTCTTGTTTTCTCTCTCTCTGTCTCTCTCTGTATTTCTGGCGAGTACACACACCCTATTGCAAAAACCTCTCAAAAAAAAATTGATAGGCTGTTTGAAAAAGCAAGTTTAGGAAACCGCAGAGTGCCCCAAATCTCTGTTTTCTTTCTTCTTTAGAACTGTGTGGAGACTTTGTTAAGCTACTCAGCTCATCGATGCGATTCGGAGTAAGAAAACGAAGACCTTTTCCTGACACCAACAAGGTAAAGGAAGGTAAAATTTTCTCCTCTCATGTGTTTATAGCACATGTTTATCTTGAATGTACTATCGCTTGAGTCAAATAGTTGACATATTTGCAGTCATTTCAAAGTCAAGTATATTATCTACTTTTCTTTATTAATTATAAAATGGGCCACTAATAATAGGTACACATTTTAATTTACAAAGCCACTCAGATAGTTTCGTTTTCTGTGTAAAATAGATTGCAGAACCAGAAGAATGCAAACATGTCTAAGAATAAGCAGTACAAGCATTCATGTAGCCACCACCACACTCTGTTGGCAGACGCTCATAAGAAGCTCCCTCCATCCTGACTATCTGCATTCTCCCATTTTTTTGTTTGTTTGTTTGTTTGTTTTTTGGAGAGGTTTTTTGCTATAGGGCGTGTGCACTCACCAGAGAGACAGAAAGAGACAGAGAGAAAGAAAACAAGAAAGCACCCCCCACGTGGGATGGCCACACCACAATCCCTTCTCCTCCATTCTCCTCTCAGGATCTTGGGTACACACACATGCACCCGGCGTGAGTTTAAGTCACCAGGTCTGGGACTCGAACCATGTTCGACTACATGGGAGTCCAGGGATACAGCCATTACACCAACTGCTGGTCCCTGCATTCGCCTTTTCATAGATAGAAAACTATTTTGATTTGGGACTGGCAGGTGGCATGGTGGTTAAGGCACTGGATTTCCACTTGGCTTACCATGGTTTGAGTTCTGGACCTGTCAGCTTGCTTTTTCACTTTCCCTTTCTCTCTGTGTGTCTCTCTAGTCAAATTAAATAATAATAATAAAACTGAATAAAAATTCTCTAAATAAACAATTTTGATTTTATGTTTACTATCTCCTAAGTTTCTTAATAGTTTATTTTTGTTAATATACTGGTGCATTAAATGATATAGCTGAGTTTGCCAGTGCATTAGAAAAATAAGTCAATGGCCCCTTTGAGTCCACAGAACCCAGCAAGTGCACCTGGCTGTCTTGTCCATCAGGCTGGACCTTAATTAAAAGACTTCCCTGCCAGCTGCTTACTGGGTAACTTAGCTCACTGAGCACTGTACCTCTAGAGAAGGGAGTGATACCCCATGCAGGGATCTTGTGAATATCAAATGAGACAGCTTGAGAAAGCGCTCTGTAAACAAGCTAGCGGGCGTGGTAAGATATATCTAGTCTTAAGTGACAGAATTAAAAGAGGCATTGGCCAGTGAGTGGAAATCCAGGGACGGCTGAGCAGGAGGGTTGACATGTGGAGTAGAATATACTGAGAGAACACAGCTTAGCTGCTGTTGTTTTGTTCTGTTTTGTTATAAAGAACTGTATCTCATTGATGTCACCTGTGACCGAGTCAGGAGCATCAGTTCAACTTTCCCAGGCAGGTGGCTATAGGTCAGAATACGACTGAAGAGTTCTGAGCAGTTGTAAGTAGGCAAGAAGACAAGGGGCCGATGTGCTGAGATCATGGATTCTGAAGTCAGGTGGTCTGGATTTAGACTTCACCTCTAGCCCTTGCTATCTGCAGGTCTTAGAACGTTTCTAACCAAGCACAGCTAATCTGCCAATAAGGGGTGTGGAGTTGGTGGATTAAAGTAGATAGTATAAGCAGACCACTTACAAACGTGTCTGATGCTGAATTTGTCTAAAAATAGAATGAGTGCAGCTGGGCCTCCTAAACCAATGAACCAGAATCTTTGGGGGAAGGACCCAGGCATCTGTGGTTTTACAAAATCCCTGGGTGATTTCAGTGTGCACCCAATATTGCAAACATGAATCTTAGCGTTTATGCTAGGTCCAGCCCTGTTCCAGGGGTTAGGCTGCGAGCCACAAATCTCCCTGCTCAAAGAACTGTCAATTTCCTGAGCTAGCCCGTGCCCGGTATGCGAGGTGTTGTCCATTACCAGCCACAGGATCCCTTTGCCATCCCAGGTCCTGGGTGATTCCAAGTGGACATTTACATAGCAGGAGGGCATGTGAGTCAACTACAACATAGAATATATTTGCTGGGTAACTTAAGATCATTTTAAGGCATTTTGACCAGAGATACCTAGGAAAGTATCCAACTGCTGAATAACCATCCATGGGCCACTGAAAGCAGCCTCACAAGGAATTATTTGAGGAGTGCTAGAACAGTCCCCATGATCCCAGCATTTCTCCTCCAAAACTTGTGTCATGGTTAAAAATGTCAACATTGATCATTATTTATCACTTAGACATTTGTGCTCACATCAATCATTTCTAATTAAGTGGCTTTCATTCAAAAAATTATGTGGCCTTTCACCTGAAGCAAGTCTCAAATGAAAAAAAAAAAAATGAGAGCGAGCTTATAAATTATTAAGATTTATAGAGTTTGATAGTACAATAACGATGGTGACAATCCAACATATATTTCAAAATAACCTGGAGAGTACATTTTGAATGTCTGAAACATACAGCAGTGCTAAGTATGGAGATGGTGAATGTGTTTATTGTCCTGATTTGATCATTACACACTGTATACATATTTTGAAAAACCATGTAACACCCCACAAATAAGAACAGCTGTTAAATATATTGGAAATAACAATTAAAAAAAGATTTATGGCAGTGTAAGCCATTGTGGTTGTTCATATTCACAGTGGAAAGGACTGGCCAGTGGATTATTAGCTGGGTGGACTTCAGGGAACATGGTTGAAAGTTTGAAGCCAACGGTTCTGAATTGCTGGGGAGAAGGACCCCAAGGAGGAGCTGCCAGTGTAGAGGGAGGGAGGGTGGAGACATCTAAGAGGCAACAATGAGATGATGTTGAACTCTAAGCATTCTTATCCTTCTAAAGAGAGTCCCTTTCATGTGATTTAGGACTCGCCACTCCTCCTCAGATGTGCCGGGCATTCTAATCCTCTCTTAGCCCCGACAGACTCCCCTGTACTGGGGAGGTACTATTTGGATTCAGCTGCCTGTGAATTTCTCTTTGGGATAGTTAACTGTGTCACTGGCTCTCAAGTTGGACTGATAATCATGTGTGTTTTTATTCAGAAACACAGATCCCCAGCTCTATCCTAGGCCTGCTAAACAAATATCGCAGGTGGGTGAAGTCTACAAATGTGCATTTTAGCAAGTTCTCCAGATGTGTCTGATGGCCAGCAATGTCTGCGAACCCCTGTCTTATGAGACGTGATGCTTTTTAAACAATATGTTATTCTTTTTAGTTTTAATGAGTAATAAACACAGGATGCTGGCATGTGAAAGTGTCCTGAGTGAATACCTTAATCATTTATCTGCTATTCCTCTCCTAGAGGCAGTCACTATTATCAGTTTCTGATAACCTTAACTTTCTTTCTTTCTTTTTTTTTAAGAGTTCTGCTATAGGGTGCATGAGCTCCCCAGAGAGAGAGAGAGAGAAAGAGACAAGAGAGGGAAAGTGAGAATCACTTCCCAGTGCAGATGGCCACATCACAATCTCTTCTCTTCCCTTCTCCTCTTGGAATTGTGGGCACACGCACACACACAGATGCCTGATGTTTTATAAGCTACTGGGTCCAGGAGTCCAATCATAGAGTTGACCACGTGAGATCCAGTCTCCTTAATTTCCACACCACCTGCTGGCCCACTTTACCCATTTTAAGATTGTAATTTCTACTTTCATTCTATTCACACTTGTCAGGCATTCCTTTGCAAAGCTTCACATTTTTGAGCATCCTAAGTCATTATTTTGGGAGTGGGTGGTTAGGGAGCATCTTATGTACACTGTGTAATTAGGCTTTGCTGAAACACAATGGGTCTCTTCAAGTTCTACAAACACAGCCCACACAGTCATGTATATCATAGCTTTCTCCTAATTCTACACCATGGTTTATGCCATAACTTTCATTTTTAATTTTTTTTGAGAGGTTTTTGTTATAGGGCATGTGTACTCCCCAGAAAGACAGAGAAAGACAGAGACAGAAGGTGAGAAATCACCCCCCAGGGGGGATGGCCATGCTGCAATCCCTTCTCCTCCATTCTCCTCTTGGGATCTTGGGCACACATGCACACGTGCCCAGTGTGAGTTCTAAGCCACCGGGTCCGGGACTTGAACCGCGGTTGACTACATGGGAGTCCAGCGACGTAGCCATTATGCTAACTACTGGTCCCTCCATTTTGAATTTTTACAACATTTCTTCATATAATCATTGTGCTGACATGTGGTATATCTTGAGAATATAAGTTTGTGTTTTAATACTTTATGTGAGTAGTGTGGTGGTAAATGTTTAACAACCAGCTTTCTGGAAACAATTCCTGGAGACTTTAGGTTTATAGCATTGACATTCTTTGTGTGTGTGAGTGGTATAAATATCACTACTACACCTGCATTGTAGTTACCTTTAAATATATATTCATATGCAAAGCTTCATAATATATATTTTCTTTTCCAGATAATAGCTAATGAGCACTAACTCGTGTGTGTGTGTATACATACATATATAAATATGTATTTTCTTTTCCAGATAATAGCTAATGAGCAGAAACTCGTGTGTGTATACATACATACATATATAAACATATAATGTAAAACATATGTAATAAATCAGTTTATTTCTAGTTTATCTCACACTTGAAAAAGCTTTAGTTGATCTATATTTTATATAATATGTCACTATTAAAAATGATCTGTCTTGGGTGAGGGTAAAATAAACGTCCTCTTTGATAGAGGATGTGTTAAGTGCTGCTAAGTTGATATTCCAGTGCTCAATGTGGGGGCTTGAGCATCCTCACTGGAAACTTATGCTGAAACTTGTCACCCAGCGAGGAAGTATTGGGAGGTGGAGCTTAGTGGGAGGTGCTTGGGGTGGGGGTGGACTCCCCATGGAGATGATGCCCCCTCTTGGGAAGGAGCAAGTTCTCACCGTTGATAGTTAGCACAAGAACAGCTGTTACTAAGCAAGCTCGGCCTGCTTCTGGTTCCCTTTGCATGCACCTATTAGGCTTTCTGCTTTTCTGCCATGAAGGTACAGCACCGTGTGGCCGGCATTAGAGCCAAGCAGATGTCAGTGCTACATTTTTTGGACTTGAACTTAGAGAGGTGTGACCCAAATAAACCTCTTCTCTGTATAAATCACACACTCTCTGATAATCTGTTACAGCAGCACTAACAGACCGAGATATTCAATGATTTGGTCCTTTCAAATCATAACCGTTTAATCAAATATCAATGAGAATCAACCCATTGTGTAGCAAACATGATTTGATAGAAACGCACTGACTTGGAGTTGTACATGTTTGGGTTTGGCCATTTATAAGCTGTCTAATTTTAAGAGAATTAAACCTTCTAAGTCTTAAGTTCTTCACTTGTAAAATGGGCATAAAGCTAGTCACACCACAGAGTATGAATAACACATGTCAGCCCAGACTGGCAAGTGGTATGCAGAGGTGTGTGGCTTGTAGAGCAAGAAGACCCCAGTAGGTTTTCTCCTTCATAATTGTTCTAGGCTGAGGACTATCCACCTAAATTAATACATTGAATTTCTCTCCTCGAGTATCTCAAAATGTGACTGCATTTGGAGAGTCTTTAAAGACTAATTAAGGTTAAATGAATTGACCCCAATCTAATATGACTAGTATCATAAGAAGTTGAGATTGAAGACACAGACACATCATATGGAAAATACCATATGAAGGTCAAAGAAGAAGACATAGTCTACATGCCAAAGAGAGGGGAATCAAAAGAAAATAGCCCTAGCAATACTGAATCTCCAACTCATAGCCTCCTGGACTGTGAGAAAACAAATTTCTGTTCTTAATATCACCCATTTTGTGGTTCACTGTTATGGTAGCCCAAGCAAAGAGTTATAATAAACTCTCCCCTCTTGAATTTATTTTGTTCTTTTTATGAAAGGATCTATAATACTGAAGAAGAAATAGCGGTTTAATGACAGATCACATGGGTCCTGTCTTCATCAGGTCATGCATGTTCCTGTTAGTTTGGAAAATGTGAAGAGTACCACATAATTAAAACTCAGGGCCTTCGAAGTGAGTGAATGGCCACAGATCACCATCTTCTTTGTGGATTGGTGCACTTTAGAGTCACCCTTTATGCGAGGAGGTAAGACAGTCATCCTTGTTCTTGAAGAAAGCTCGTGGCTATACCAAACCAGATATACCATCGAGAAAAGGAGAGCAAGCTCAGTACATTCTGTACATTGGGTTTTTAATCTTATGAGGACTTAATTTTGCTCTTCTAGAATGGGAGGCTCCAGAGCATGTTTGCTCATGTGGATGGCAGTGATGCTGCTTCCCAGCTTGCTGCTCAGCTCTGACAGTGGCTGGTGCCTACTTGCGGCCTTACCACTGGGCTGCTGGTTTCTTATAACATGGTGTCTGGATTCTAAGGACACACATCTCAAGAGGGAGAGCTGGTAAGAAGCAATGTCGCCTTTTCTAACCCAGCTCTGAGATCATGCCATATTAGTTCTGCAGTATTAAGTTAAAAATGAGCCATCGGGAACCAGCAGTTAGCGTAATGCCTATGTCGTTGGACTCCCACGTAGTCGACCGTGGTTCGAGTCCCGGACCCGGTGGTTTAAAACTCACACCGGGTGCGTGTGCATGCATGCCCAAGATCCCGAGAGGAGAATGGAGGAAAAGGGATTGTGGTGTGACCATCCCCCCTGGGGGGTGATTTCTCGCTTTCTATCTCTATGTCTCTCTCTGTCTGTCTGGCGAGCGCACGCGCCCTATAGCAAAAAACCTCTCTTAAAAAAAAAAAAAAAAAAAAAAGAGCCATGAAGGGAACTGGCCCAGTAGACTAGGGGTTAAAGGATCTAAACCTAGTTGGCAACAACATGGTTCAAGTACTGGCTTCTGTGTTAATGTGCATGTGTGTGTGTGTGTGTGTGTGTGTGTGTGTGTGTGTATGCCTAAAAGCCAACAGGAAGGAGAAATGGAGGACAAGGGGTTACAACATGACTACACCCACTGGGGGGTGCTTTCTCCCTTTCCCTCTGCGTTCTCCCTTTCCCTCTCTGTCTCTGTCTTTTTCTGTGGAGCTCATGTGCCTTCTGGCTATTAGGAACAAAAACAAGGGGCCAGCAGGTGGCGTAGTGGTTACTGTGCTGGACTCCTACATGCTCCACCACAGTCTGAGTCCCAGACTGGACAGCTCGATAATCACACCAGGTGCATGTGTGTACATGCCCAAAATCCCAGGAGAATGGAGGAAAAGGGATTGCACATGGCCAGCCCCCCAGAGGGTAATTTCTCCCTCTCTCTCTCTCTCTCTCTCTCTCTCTCTTTCTCTCTTCTACAAGTGCACACACCCTATGATGAAAACCTTAAAAACAAAAACAAAACGAGCCACTATGTTCAGACAGTTGAGAGAAGGGGAGTTAGACTCCACTTTTTGATATGGTAGAACTATCAAAGAATTCTTTTAAATGCTTGAAAATCTCCATGCTGATCTGTCTTCGGCTGGCTCTGGGCTTTGGCATGTTTCTGTCCTGGCACCTCAGGATCATGCACTCAGTAAAACTCCTTGATCTAACTATGACCAAACAGCTCATACCTACAAAAGACAGGTCCCCAGTTTAGATGTACGTCCAGTTTGAGACCAATTTGGTTCTCTGAGAGATACAAACAGGCTTGCGCAGAAATGAAATGATCTACTTTGGCATCATTTGCTCCATATTCTAACCCCATGACCCCTGTGCCTTGTGAAACCTTTTGCTTGTGGCCTCAAGGGGCAGCAGAACATGTCTGTTTCCTGGGTGTTTGACGAGCAACTGGATATCCTGAGAAAGGGAAAAGTAATCTTGATAACAGACCGATTTTCTTAGAAACTGGTAGCAGAAATATTGCAGTAATGAACTGTGTTCTACCCGGCTCAAGGCTGTACAGATAGTGGTTATACTCTTATTTCATCTTATTCTTCTTATTTTGTTTTTGAGAGGTTTTTGCTGTAGGACGCAGACAGACAGAGAGAGACATAGAGACAGAAAGCGAGAAATCACCCCCCTGCCACGGGGGATGGCCACGCTGCAATCCCTTCTCCTCCATTCTCCTCTCGGGATCTTGGGCACGCACGCACACGCGTCCAGCGTGAGTTTTAAGCCATCGGGTCCGGGATGCGAACCACGGTCGACTACGTGGGAGTCCAGCGACATAGCCATTACGCCAACTGCTGATCCCTTGTCTTCTACTTTCAAAAGCTCAAATGCATTGTACATTTTGTTTTTTTACAGAATTAAGTAACTGCTTGGCATTTGTTATAATATTGTCAAAGGATGTACACATATCCATATAAACATATATATGTGTAAATATGTATGTAAATACACACATTAAATCAATATTGTTGTCAAATATCTTTTGAAATAAGATAATTAAGTTAATAAGTAAGTGAAAAAATAAAGAAAAGGAAAGCAAATGTTTAAGAAAAGGAAAATTATTTTTCCATACAGAGGCTCCTATAATCTAAAGAAAAAAACCTGTAGTTATATTGATGTATTTAATATGACTGTGAGGCTGTTTGGCATTCCCCTAAAAGAAATTTTGTCAATAAGTTTTGATATGTTTTTATCTTACTCCGTGAACTTTGATCCACTCTGTCATCTTTGGGTGGGTGGAGGTGGATAGGTGTATTGTAAGGAGAACTATTGCTGCTTAAATGTCAAACAGACCTGAATTCAAAATCTGCTTTGACTGCTTTCCAGCTCCCTAACCTTGGGAAACTCTGCCCTCCCTTCTCTTTTCTACAGACCAGCTATAGCAGACAGCATGAAATTAGTGTTTGCATTAATTATCTAGCCAGTAGAAAACATGCAGTGTAGCAGTTTCTACTTTCCACGTTTCCAATCTCAGCACTGCAAATAAAAGCGTGTCCTTAAAAATGATGCTTGTATCAGAGGGTCCAGACATTGCAATCCCACATGGTAAGTTTCCTGGTTCAAGTCCAGAGATGTCCGTCAGTATGCTGGGCACATGCTTGCCCACACTCTGGCGCTGAGACTGGAAGAGGGCCCTGGAATCAGGACTCTGTTGGGGAGTGCTGTCTCTCTCTCCTCTCTTTGTCTCTGTCTCCCTTGCTCATGGACAGTATAAATAAATATACCTAAAAAGTTTTGTCTGTTGAGTGGAATGGATGATTGGAAAAATTGTATGCAAATTAAATCTTCCTGGTATTTATAGAAAGTAAGTATTTCCAATATTTTACCTGATTGGAAACAAACTTGCATTTTTTCTGATGGTGTTTCCGTTTGAACCATAATCCAGGCCCTGCTGATTATCATGGTTTAAAGTGTACTCAAAGGATAAAGACCTGTATCATCCAACGCATGTAGCGAAGCAACTTCTGTTTTCACATGATTCTTCTAAATTGGATTTATAATTTAATAAGACAATAAGGATCAATAAGTCAATACCTGTAAAATGGTTGCAGTCCAGGCTCCTTCAGGCATTTCACCTTCCTTCAGAAACAAATGCCTTCCTAGGTTATTCAAATAGGGAGTGTGCGCGTATGAGCATGTGAGTGTATACGGGGTGTGTGTGAGTGCTGTGTGCATGAGCGTATATGACGTGTGTGCGCATTTCTACCTGTAGAAGACACAAATTGTGTGTGTGCATCTGAGTGCCTATGTGTATGTGGTATGTGTGTATTTCTATCTGGAGAAAAGACATGAACAGCCACGATAAGAGTGTGAAACTGTGGCACATATACTCAATGGAATACTATTCATCCATAAAAAACAACAAAACCCTGGCTTTTGAAAGGAAGTGGATGAATATGGAAGACTTACTGCTGAGTGAAGCAAGCCGTGCTATGAAGGTGAGGCATTGTATGTCCCCACTTAATATATACCGAGTGTCTGCATTCTATGACTGAAACTATTTGTCTAAAGGATATGGAAACGCAGTATATAGATGTAAACACCAGATATAGTGTGTGTGAAAGAGGAGGGTCTGAGGAAGGACTTTTGGGGGAGGGACAGGGAGGCAAAGCATTAATGGCACAAAGACGTGAGGTATTATCTGTTGAAGCTATTTCGTCGTTTTATCAACAGTACTAGGGAGAAATGTTCACTTGTTTAAATATCCATTTTGAAAGACAAATAATAATGTGATTGAATGTATGGAAGAAAATGAAATGAAAAAAATAATAAAAGAAAAAAAATATTAAAAAAAATAATAAAAGAGTGTGAAGCATTTCCTTCTCAGAGAGGACCCGCTCACTGCTCATGGCCCTGCAGAGCAGGCCGTGCTGCCCTCCTGGATTTTAGGCACTGTCTTTGCTGCACCTCAGTTACACCTGACTGTGTAGACGGTCTTGCAGCTGACAGCAAAACTGGCAGCACTCCATCCCACGTTGTCTTTCTAAATTAGTGACTAAGTCAAGTCATTTTATTTTTCTAAAGGTTGTCACCAATTTTAGAGACTAATTAAAACCTCTAAGTACCTCTTCGCAACAGGCGGCCTCCAAAGTGAGCTCAGTAGTGTTCCTGTGGTGTAACCCGGGCATCGCCGAGCTGGAATCCGGCAGGCGTGAGTTATCAATCACAGAAGGCACTCTTAATCTGATCACAGTTATGATGGCTGTTGACATGAAGTGACACGAAGTTGGTCAGTATGGTCCCTTCAGTAATGCATCTTCACATCTTTTCAAATGCTAATTATATTTTTGACCTTAAAATACCCCAGCAAAGTATAATTTCTTTTTCACTTTTACTTCTACTCTCACCCAGACTCGATTTAACCACTTCCTCTCTCACTCTGGCCCTCATGCCTCTTGGTTTTTCTGTTCTTAGGCATTTCCACTAGAACTTGGTGCTGCTACTGTGTTTTGCGTGGGTTGTTGGTGTATATGCATGGAAGAACAACCTTTTCTGTTTACACGGTCCATTCTGGAGAAAGAGACAGCCCAGAGTTGTGCTGACATTCACTCTCATGGAGATTGAGGAAATCGGCCGGATAATGATGAAGACATTTCAAGGACATCCTGAGAATGCCATCGCTTTCTCTCAGGGTCAGTCAGCATTTCAGATTGCTTAATTACTGCACGTTCGTGCAGGTAGCCACAAAAAACACATGGACAGGCATCGGGAGGTCTCTTCTCTTGCTCAACTTTATAATGAAATGTTCAACACAGCAGAGGGGTTCGACTCTAGCTTTTCTTAGGAAAAGCCAGAATGATGAACATTTAAAATACATTTTGAATCATGTAAAATATATGTCTGGTTAATTGTTAGTGAATACTTTATCTGTCATATTCAGCTGATTTCCAAGGTAAGATTTAGATTTAGATTTTTATTGTAATTAACAGGGTTTAATATGTGAGTCCTTTGGAATATTTCTTTAGTGGTGGGCTTGATAATATTATTACGCAACTCTGTGTGGTCAGACCATATAAGGGGTTATTTTATTGGTGCAGGTCAAAAACGAGTATACAATCTCATTTCTAAGTTGAGAAGAAAAACATCTAAAGGCAATGGGAAATTATAAAAGGGATGAAGTATATAAGAAGTTTTATACACATTGGAGTTATTTGTGGTAGGAATAGGGTGTTTACAGGCATCTTATCAATATTTAATTTTCCTCAGGTGAATGAGGCGTAGAAGATGCAGTACAGAAAATGTCCGGTTCTGGGGCTGGGTGGTGGCACAGGATGGTCTGCAAGGCTGACCACCTGGGAAGGTTCTGGGTGTATGTCCGGGTTCTTCTCTGAACACACCAGGCACACATGTGCCCATGATCTGGGATGGATTGGAGCATTGCCACCCTGTTGGGGTAACTGAACCCCTCTCCCAATCTGTCTTTCTTGTGGGAGAAATACATAAATGAAATTTTAAAAGCAAAGAAAATATCCCGTTATCCAGAAGCACTGGGCTCTGGATCAGAAAAATAAATAAATAAAGGAATTCAGTTTAACATCTAGTTTAAATTTCTCTCCCTTAGCATTCTGAGAAGATTTATACAGAGACTTCCTATTATAGATTCTCCTTTTCTTTGAGGACAGTTATTTAACTACCTCCCTCCCCCCAACAGCCATCTGTTCTCCAGGACACATTGTCCCAACACATTTCATCTTTTATATTTTCCATATTTGTACTCACATATTTTTTTCTTTTTGCATAGGCATAAGTAAATTATGTTTCCCTCTCTGAATCCACAGGTCTTTGCCCGAGAACAACTGCAGGTACAGTAATATCTGTAAGTGATCAAGGATGGTTGTGGAATTTTATTACTGTGATTTTCAAATAAGAACTGAAATAAACAACTTGTCTACTAAAGAAAAGCCCGAGCTGACCTTTCTGCCATGGCCCAGGCCTCCAGTGCACTGCGTGTATCTGTGATGGCAAATGTATTTAGATGCGCCTCCTAAACACTTTTCTGGAACGTATGAATCTTGTGGAGACATGCTATTGCTCACCATGCATATTGAGTTCTGAGAGTTCAGGTTGGAATCGGATGTGAGGATTCAGAAAGAAGGGCGGTCTATGAAAGTACACTGCATTTTAGGTTGTGAGACTGGGAGGGCACTACGTTTCCATCCCCTGTGGCCTGAGCATGCTTGGGCCTGGAAGATGAAGAGGAGTTGAACTCGGTGCCATGAAGCCCATGTCTTTGTGGAATATCCAGGTGGAGCGATGAACCATACTCTGGAGAGGTTCTGTAGCTCAGAGAGGTGTTTGGAGCTGGGGCTGTAAATTTGAAAGGTATCAGCTTACAGGTAATAATGAAAACCTATGAAATGGATGAGATGAGGAAGAGAAAGCAACAGAAGAGGTAGAAAAGGAAAAGCCTTATGTGTGGCAGAAATCAAGACGGTAGAAGGTACAAGGAAGGAGAGATTGGCAGAGTAAGATGAGAGGGAATGTCTCCTGGGAGTAGGACTCTAACACCGGGCTTGGAGATCGGAAGTTTCTCTGAGTATCCAGTGGGATGAGAAGGTGACCTGTTATTTGGGTCTTAGAAATGAATAAGGGACCAGCAGGTGGCATGGTGGTAAAGGTGCTGGACACTACCACATTACTGACCACGGTTCAAGTCCTGGACCTGGTAGCTTGCTTTCTCACTTTCCCTCTCTCTCTCTTTCTCTGTGTCTGTCTCTCTCTAGTCAAATTAAAATAAAAGAATGAATAAATAAAATTAAATTTAAAAAGAAATCTTAAAAAAAAAGAAATGAATAAAGTGTCAGGAAGTTTAGAGAATTCTTATTTTCATTCTTGATTGGCTTTTATATTTTTCCTGGACTATCAAAGCTACATTTAAGATTGTTACATTGCTTGGGGAACCAGCAGTTAGCATAATGGCTATGTCGCTGGACTCCCACGTAGTCGACCGCAGTTCGTGTCCCGGACCCAGTGGCTTAAAACTCACGCCGGGCGCGTGTGTGTGCATGCCCAAGATCCTGAGAGGAGAATGGAGGAGAAGGGATTGCGGCGTGACCATCCCCCCGGGGGGTGATTTCTCGCTTTCTGTCTCTATGTCTCTCTCTGTCTGTCTGGCGAGCGCATGCGCCCTACAGTGAAAATCTCTCCAAAAAAAAAAAGATTGTTACATTGCTTTAGGGAGATTACTCAGGTCTCTTTTCCAAATAATAACTGCAGTTATATTTCTCAACTCCTTGTAATACCTGAACAGCATGAGAGTATGGAAGCTCTATCAAATTTCTTAAATAAGTCTGTGGCTATGGGAATACAAACTGAGGCATTATGTGACCTTTCTGTCATTAAGATTTTAACTTCAGGGTCACTTTTCAGAGAGGACATTATTTACCTCCCAATTTAAAGTAGATTCTTGGGCATTGCTCTCATATGATTCTATTTAAATTCTCTGTGTAGCAACTACCATTTCTAATGTCTTTTTTTTTTTTTTGGAGAGGTTTTAACTATAGGGCATGTGTGCTCGCCAGACAGACAGAGAGAGACAGAGAGACAGGGGGGATGGTCATGCCACAATCCTTTCTCCTCCTCTCATCCTCTCGGGATCTTGGGCACATATGCACATGTGCCTGGTGTGAGTTTTAAGTCACTGGGTCTGGGACATGAACCGTGGTCAACCACGTGGGAGTCCAGCGACATAGCCATTACACCAACTGTTGGTCCCAACATTATCTAATGTCTTAAAGACCAACTCCTCTCCCACTCGCCCACCATGAAATAAGATTCTCAAGAGAGGTCTTGATGATCTTATTTCCTGGTGAATGTCAAATACCTTGAATACTTTCTTCCTTGTACTGGAGCATTGAAATCTGGGATATCAACCAATATGTGTTAAATGATATATTACTAGATATAAGGTCCCCAGTCCAAAGCCTTCAGACCTATAGTCTAATTTAAGATGGAGAATATCATAACCAAAGCAAATTGGTAAATCAAAGCAACGGTAATGTGCCATACTACAGATGGTCCCCGACTTCAGATGGTTTGACTTAAAATTCTTTGACTTTTTATTTATTTATTTATTTAATGTTTTTAAAAATAATTATTTATTCATTCATTTATTCATTTATTTTAATTTGACCACACACACACACACACACACACAGAGAGAGAGAGAGAGAGAGAGAGAGAGAGAAATCAAGCCACCAGGTTCAGGAGTTGAACCGTGGTTGGCCATGTGGGAGTGTCCAATGCCTTAACCACCCCGCCACCTGCTAGTCTGGCAATTCTCTGCCTTTATGATACACACTTTGGTAGAAATTATACTTAAAGTATCTGTTCAGCAATTCTGTTTTTCACTTTGTGTACAGTAGTCAGTAGACTGCGTGAGATATTCAGAACTTTATTTAAAGTAGGCTTTGGGTTAGATGACTTTGCTCAGCAGTAGGCTAATGTAAATGTTTTGAGTATGTTTAAGATCAGCTGAACTCAGCCATGTTTGGTTAATTAGGTGTACTGAATGCATTTCAAAAATGAGAGGACGAGTGAGAGCCCTCAGCAGGTTGCTCACACCATGGTCTAGCCGCAGCCTCAGTCAGCGAGGATCACAGGCATGTGCTTGGGACACAGTGTCCAGAGTGTACAGAGAGCCCTCCAGACACACACCTGCGACTTTCACGTGTGGCTCCAGCATCACAGAATAATGTTTCGGCTGCATTGCCAACTGCCAAATGTAGCCAGTTCCCCCATTTTGACTAATGATATTTTCAAATTGCACTGGGTTTATCTGGATGTAACTCTACCATATGTTGAAGAGCATCTGCACTGTGCTAAATACACATCGAATCCCTCATCGTAATCCATTGAGTGGATCAGTAATTTGATCTTATTAGTAGAAAAAGTATCTGAGATTAGGACTTGGATTTAAATACAAGTTTATCTGACTCCATGACACATAAGCACTGTGCATCCAGTCACCATTTCTATTAAAATGCTGACACCAAGATTACATCACAGTTATAGATACAAGAATGTGTCCGTTCTTGGCTCCACACAAAATGTATTGACTGCTCCATGTGCACTGTAATGAGGTAATGTCTAATGTTTAATTAGTACTTATTTATTTTTCGAGAGGTGTTTTGTTATAGGGTGTGTGCGCTCACTAGAAAGACAGAGAGAGACATAGAGGCAGAAAGCTAGAAATCACCCCCCAGGGGGGATGGCCAGGCTGCAATCCCTTCTCCTCCATTCTCCTCTGGGATCTTGGGTGGCTTAAAACTCACGCCGGGCACGTGTGCGTGTGTGCCCAAGAACCTGAGAGGAGAATGGAGGAGAAGGGATTGCGGCGTGACCATCCCCCCGGGGGGTGATTTCTCGCTTTCTGTCTCTATGTCTCTCTCTGTCTGTCTGGCGAGCGCATGCGCCCTACAGTGAAAATCTCTCCAAAAAAAAAAAGATTGTTACATTGCTTTAGGGAGATTACTCAGGTCTCTTTTCCAAATAATAACTGCAGTTATATTTCTCAACTCCTTGTAATACCTGAACAGCATGAGAGTATGGAAGCTCTATCAAATTTCTTAAATAAGTCTGTGGCTATGGGAATACAAACTGAGGCATTATGTGACCTTTCTGTCATTAAGATTTTAACTTCAGGGTCACTTTTCAGAGAGGACATTATTTACCTCCCAATTTAAAGTAGATTCTTGGGCATTGCTCTCATATGATTCTATTTAAATTCTCTGTGTAGCAACTACCATTTCTAATGTCTTTTTTTTTTTTTTTGGAGAGGTTTTAACTATAGGGCATGTGTGCTCGCCAGACAGACAGAGAGAGACAGAGAGACAGGGGGGATGGTCATGCCACAATCCTTTCTCCTCCTCTCATCCTCTCGGGATCTTGGGCACATATGCACATGTGCCTGGTGTGAGTTTTAAGTCACTGGGTCTGGGACATGAACCGTGGTCAACCACGTGGGAGTCCAGCGACATAGCCATTACACCAACTGTTGGTCCCAACATTATCTAATGTCTTAAAGACCAACTCCTCTCCCACTCGCCCACCATGAAATAAGATTCTCAAGAGAGGTCTTGATGATCTTATTTCCTGGTGAATGTCAAATACCTTGAATACTTTCTTCCTTGTACTGGAGCATTGAAATCTGGGATATCAACCAATATGTGTTAAATGATATATTACTAGATATAAGGTCCCCAGTCCAAAGCCTTCAGACCTATAGTCTAATTTAAGATGGAGAATATCATAACCAAAGCAAATTGGTAAATCAAAGCAACGGTAATGTGCCATACTACAGATGGTCCCCGACTTCAGATGGTTTGACTTAAAATTCTTTGACTTTTTATTTATTTATTTATTTAATGTTTTTAAAAATAATTATTTATTCATTCATTTATTCATTTATTTTAATTTGACCACACACACACACACACACACACAGAGAGAGAGAGAGAGAGAGAGAGAGAGAGAAATCAAGCCACCAGGTTCAGGAGTTGAACCGTGGTTGGCCATGTGGGAGTGTCCAATGCCTTAACCACCCCGCCACCTGCTAGTCTGGCAATTCTTTGCCTTTATGATACACACTTTGGTAGAAATTATACTTCAAGTATCTGTTCAGCAATTCTGTTTTTCACTTTGTGTACAGTAGTCAGTAAACTGCGTGAGATATTCAGAACTTTATTTAAAGTAGGCTTTGGGTTAGATGACTTTGCTCAGCAGTAGGCTAATGTAAATGTTTTGAGTATGTTTAAGATCAGCTGAACTCAGCCATGTTTGGTTAATTAGGTGTACTGAATGCATTTCAAAAATGAGAGGACGAGTGAGAGCCCTCAGCAGGTTGCTCACACCATGGTCTAGCCGCAGCCTCAGTCAGCGAGGATCACAGGCATGTGCTTGGGACACAGTGTCCAGAGTGTACAGAGAGCCCTCCAGACACACACCTGCGACTTTCACGTGTGGCTCCAGCATCACAGAATAATGTTTCGGCTGCATTGCCAACTGCCAAATGTAGCCAGTTCCCCCATTTTGACTAATGATATTTTCAAATTGCACTGGGTTTATCTGGATGTAACTCTACCATATGTTGAAGAGCATCTGCACTGTGCTAAATACACATCGAATCCCTCATCGTAATCCATTGAGTGGATCAGTAATTTGATCTTATTAGTAGAAAAAGTATCTGAGATTAGGACTTGGATTTAAATACAAGTTTATCTGACTCCATGACACATAAGCACTGTGCATCCAGTCACCATTTCTATTAAAATGCTGACACCAAGATTACATCACAGTTATAGATACAAGAATGTGTCCGTTCTTGGCTCCACACAAAATGTATTGACTGCTCCATGTGCACTGTAATGAGGTAATGTCTAATGTTTAATTAGTACTTATTTATTTTTTGAGAGGCGTTTTGTTATAGGGTGTGTGCGCTCGCCAGAAAGACAGAGAGAGACATAGAGACAGAAAGCTAGAAATCACCCCCGAGGGGGGATGGCCATGCTGCAATCCCTTCCTTCTCCTCCATTCTCCTCTGGGATCTTGGGCACGCACGCACACGCGCCCGGCGTGAGTTTAAGCCACTGGGTCTGGGATTCTAACCGCAGTCGACTACATGGGAGTTCAGTAACATAGCCATTACACCAACGGCTGGTCCCAAATTAGTACTTGTTTTAAATACCCTGTAGCCAGACAATTAGACCTACAAGCAGATTATCAAACCTTATTTAATAACAGTAATAAAAGAAATAAAATAATATTTACTATAACACTTTACCTAAACCACTTTATTTATATTAACCAATTTAATTCTCACAACAATTCCAGGAGGTATGTATGTGACTATCCCACTTCACAGATTGGAAATTAGGATAAAGAAGTTAAGTGACTACCTCGTGTTACACAGCCAGGAAGTGGTGAAGCCAGCATTGGAAACCAGGCAGACAAGTGCCAGAGTACTGCCAGCCACTCTAATCGACAGAACCAACCTATGATGGGGCATTTGGTGTCTCCCCAAAGTTGAGGTAGCCCAGACCATGTGTAAAACTTCTTGCCAACTAAAAATGTATGACTACATTTAACTCTTACTTCCTGCTGGATAAATAATTTTTTTATTTGAAAGTTTTTGTCTAATTTTTAAAGAAAGGACGAGAGAAAGCTTTAAGAAATGATTACTCAATGTTTTTTATAGCTGAGTACTATTCTGTGATAGGAATTGGACAAATATGGAAGGTTTACTGGTAAGTGAAGCAAGCTAGACTATGAAGAGAGGCATTGCATGTCCCCATTCAATATATACTGAATGTCAGCACTCTAATGCAGAAACTGGATAATTGGAAGGTATAAAAGCATGAACAGCAATAGTGATAGTGGAGACAGTGGGGGAGGAGAGTGGGAAATGGGGGAGGGTGAGAGGGAGGGAATCGAGGGAAAGAAGAAAGAAGGAAAACATTCAAGGGACCCCAAATAGAAAGAAATCTGTTGATTATAATGTGTATGGTAATGTCTTTGACTGGACCAATATGCAGTGTATTCATGATAAGAAAATTCATTTGGTATGCTGCAATGATACATAGTGATTAAATGTAAAAATTTTTAAAATGAAATAACAACATTAAAAAAACACTACTCAGGAACCAGCAGTTAGCATAATGGCTATGTCGCTGGACTCCCACGTAGTCGACTGCGGTTCGTGTCCCGGACCCGGTGGCTTAAAACTCACGCCGGGCGCGTGTGCGTGCGTGCCCAAGATCCCGAGAGGAGAATGGAGGAGAAGGGATTGCGGTGTGACCATCCCCCCTGGGGGGTAATTTCTCGCTTTCTGTCCCTATGTCTCTCTCTGTCTGTCTGGCGAGCGCACGCGCCCTACAGTGAGAATCTCTCCAAAAAAAAAAAAAACAAAAAAACAAACAACAACAAATAAAACACTACTCATTCCAAAGTGTTATACTTTGAAGTTCCCAGAACTTTATGTAAGTAAGTGTATGGAATCTCTGACATTGGCTAGTTACTTGTCTTAAACAAATTATTCTACCCTAAGTAGTACACATTCTCAGGATGAAGCAGTTGATTTAAAAGGGTGATGTAAGATTGTATCACCTGAACCAGGACTGTCCACAAGAGTTTCTTGAGATGATGAAAAGAATATGGCTATTGAATACTACAAGTTAGCGCTATGTGTCTATGATTGTGAGAGTTACCTTATACAGTTATTATTAAACATCAAACATATGAAGCAAATGAACACTAAGAATGTCATTCCACAAAAGGATATTGGAATAGGTAAGTTGGATAATTTTATAAGCAAGGGTTGAAGGATTTAAAACACGGAGTAGCAGTAATTTTCAGTGAAACGGAGTCTTGTCCCTTCCATTGATCTGCTCCTAAGGAAACAAGTTGTTCTGCTTACAATCGATAGTTACTGAGAAAGTTGGATGTAATCAACCAAATCTACAAATAGGTGATCACTATGTATAAATAAAGGAGTAGTCTTCCATAATAGAAGAAATGATGACTAAAATCAACCATTCACAATAGAAAAACAGTACCAAAAACAGAGGAACATCCCTTTTCTATTGAATACAAAGAAGCTGATTTCTGGAGAACACATGCCCTCCTCAGCAGTGTCTTTTGAGAAAGGGAGATAAAGGACAAGGGACTTTAGAACATTAAAGAGATGGATTAGAAATTGAAATCTACCCTTTCAAAGTCAAGGAACGCACCACGCTGCCTTCAATTGCGATGTTCCCAGTGATCAACCCGGAACGATGACCTCACAGTGCAGGTAGGAGGCAGTCTACACAGCAGTCCTTGGAAGCTACTGCAGCTTACCACGTACGTCTGGAGTTGGCATCACTTAAAGAGCTTATTTTTTGGTACAATATATTGCAACACACTTTTTGGAATGTGAATATTACGTGGGCGCATTGCATTACACATGTACTATATATAAGTTTAGTGTTTAAAAAAATCCATTCAGAAAGATTGTACATTCAAGTACTTACCCTCTAAAAGAAATAAATACTTACCAAAGCCATTGATTTTATTACTCAAGAATAATAAAGCTTCTTTTAATTTAATAATAAATCAGGAAGCAAGGGAAGTAGCTAAAACTCATAAATCGCTATTTTGATTATAATGATAAAACACTTTTCTTTTGATTCTACACCATGGTTTCTCTGTAATCTATGAAACTATATAATGAAACTAATACATTTTCATTATTCAAATTGTTTATTTCCTGCCTTCTTATAGCAATAGAAAATGACAAAAACAATAGAAATTTCTTAAACTTTCATGGTGTTGTAGGGTATAAATATAAGTAACATTTATTTTCTGTTCCTCAGACATACCAATCATTGAAAGTTTACACTAATTACCTGTAGTTTCGTTAATGTTATAGGCTGCCCTTCATCTCTCCTACCCAGACATACCACTCAGTTTCCTCAGCAGATATAGTCAACAGCTTCTGTTCACACCTGACATCAATTTCCTTTGATGTTCACAGCCTAAATGAGAATGCTACAGCAAGCTGTATTTGTGAAGTATACAGGATGCCTTTAAATGATGGCAGGTATTTTCCTCATTAAAGCAGCCATAACAGATAGTTAGATATGATGCTGTCCCTCACCTTCCTACTAATTAATGACTATGATTGCAACCCAAATAAGATCAGGCAATTAAATGTGATAACATTTCAGAAGCAAAGAAAATATACAACAATCTTGGAATAGCTTCTTACCGATAAATAAAGTTGATCTTTGGAAAATTACCATATAAATGTAGTATTCTATCAAAAAAATCACACAAACTAAGGAACGTAATAATTTTACTTTTAATTGAAACATGAGTTACATATCCCATTAAATTAAAACGTTAGGAGCTGGTTTAGAGGAAGGTATCATAAACAAGCTCTGTATCTCCAGCAGCCGGATACGGTGGTTAGAGCAAGGGTTCGTTTGAGCATGTCTTGAGAGGCACTTGGGGAATATGTGAGACTCGTCTTAGCAAAATAGCTAAGTGATTTTTTTGGTGCAAGATCTATGACCAGGTTTGGAAAAACAATGAAAGGCCACAATGGAAAAACAGAAAAGAAGTTATTGACCTTCCTAGGATTCCCAAATGCCACAAATGATTAAGAAAACTTCCAGGAAACCAGCAGTTAGCGTAATGGCTATGTCGCTGGACTCCCACGTAGTCGACTGCGGTTCGTGTCCTGGATCCGGTGGCTTAAACTCACGCCAGGCGCGTGTGCGTGCGTGCCCAAGATCCTGAGAGGAGAATGGAGGAGAAGGGATTGCGGCGTGGCCATCCCCCCTGGGGGATGATTTCTCACTTTCTGTCTCCCTGTCTCTCTCTGTCTGTCTGGCGAGCACACGCGCCCTATAGCGAAAAACCTCTCAAAAATAAAAAAAAAGAAAAAAGAAAACTTCCAGAAAATCTGACACCTTCAGAAAACAAATGTGGACACACCATTAGCTAAGTGGCTGCTTTTTAAGTTTAGCAACCACAACACATTTCTGCATTTCTACTAATTTTGTTTGTTTTGGCACAGAGCACGTGTGCTCACCAGAGACAGAGAGATATTAAGTGAGAAATCACCCCAGAGGAGAGGGTCATGCTACAATCCCTTCTCCTCTTCTCTCCTCTAGGGATTTTGGGCATACACACATATACACCCAGCATAAGTTTCAAGCCCCCAGGTTTGGAATTCAGGTGGTCGATCGTGTGGGAGTCCGTCACCTTAAACACCACATCAGCTACTGGTCCCCATTTCTACTAATTCTAAGTCTAGATATTATTTCATTAAAATATGCAGAAGCCATGTGCACATTTGATCACAACAGTCCCGTTCGATGGTGGGCCTTCTCCTCTGATCTTGAGAAGGGTCACAGCTGGCAGTGCAAGTACTTGAAGTCCACTCCACAGCTCATTATCTGAGCCATAGGAAGAAGTCAACATGCAAGATTTCACTCAGTACACTTTCCTTACCTCTCTCTTGAAACCCGACTGGGATAGACCCTAATCCCAGCATTGAGGAAAAGGCTTTATTTTAGTGTTGTGTCTGCCTAAGCTCTTATGTAGATTTTTTTAAAGGTTATAATGACCTGCACATTATAATAGCAACAAGGACTGCCTATCAAAATAATATACTTGTCTGAAGTGCTTGCTGCGAGCAGTCCCTGAAGGAAAAAAAATATCTCATAAAAAAAATACTCTTGTACCAATTCTTTCCAAAAGTATGTACGTGCAGACATACCAATCATTGAAAGTTTACACTAATTACCTGTAGTTTCGTTAATGTTATAGGCTGCCCTTCATCTCTCCTACCCAGACATACCACTCAGTTTCCTCAGCAGATATAGTCAACAGCTTCTGTTCACACCTGACATCAATTTCCTTTGATGTTCACAGCCTAAATGAGAATGCTACAGCAAGCTGTATTTGTGAAGTATACAGGATGCCTTTAAATGATGGCAGGTATTTTCCTCATTAAAGCAGCCATAACAGATAGTTAGATATGATGCTGTCCCTCACCTTCCTACTAATTAATGACTATGATTGCAACCCAAATAAGATCAGGCAATTAAATGTGATAACATTTCAGAAGCAAAGAAAATATACAACAATCTTGGAATAGCTTCTTACCGATAAATAAAGTTGATCTTTGGAAAATTACCATATAAATGTAGTATTCTATCAAAAAAATCACACAAACTAAGGAACGTAATAATTTTACTTTTAATTGAAACATGAGTTACATATCCCATTAAATTAAAACGTTAGGAGCTGGTTTAGAGGAAGGTATCATAAACAAGCTCTGTATCTCCAGCAGCCGGATACGGTGGTTAGAGCAAGGGTTCGTTTGAGCATGTCTTGAGAGGCACTTGGGGAATATGTGAGACTCGTCTTAGCAAAATAGCTAAGTGATTTTTTTGGTGCAAGATCTATGACCAGGTTTGGAAAAACAATGAAAGGCCACAATGGAAAAACAGAAAAGAAGTTATTGACCTTCCTAGGATTCCCAAATGCCACAAATGATTAAGAAAACTTCCAGGAAACCAGCAGTTAGCGTAATGGCTATGTCGCTGGACTCCCACGTAGTCGACTGCGGTTCGTGTCCTCAAGATCCTGAGAGGAGAATGGAGGAGAAGGGATTGCGGCGTGGCCATCCCCCCTGGGGGATGATTTCTCACTTTCTGTCTCCCTGTCTCTCTCTGTCTGTCTGGCGAGCACACGCGCCCTATAGCGAAAAACCTCTCAAAAATAAAAAAAAAGAAAAAAGAAAACTTCCAGAAAATCTGACACCTTCAGAAAACAAATGTGGACACACCATTAGCTAAGTGGCTGCTTTTTAAGTTTAGCAACCACAACACATTTCTGCATTTCTACTAATTTTGTTTGTTTTGGCACAGAGCACGTGTGCTCACCAGAGACAGAGAGATATTAAGTGAGAAATCACCCCAGAGGAGAGGGTCATGCTACAATCCCTTCTCCTCTTCTCTCCTCTAGGGATTTTGGGCATACACACATATACACCCAGCATAAGTTTCAAGCCCCCAGGTTTGGAATTCAGGTGGTCGATCGTGTGGGAGTCCGTCACCTTAAACACCACATCAGCTACTGGTCCCCATTTCTACTAATTCTAAGTCTAGATATTATTTCATTAAAATATGCAGAAGCCATGTGCACATTTGATCACAACAGTCCCGTTCGATGGTGGGCCTTCTCCTCTGATCTTGAGAAGGGTCACAGCTGGCAGTGCAAGTACTTGAAGTCCACTCCACAGCTCATTATCTGAGCCATAGGAAGAAGTCAACATGCAAGATTTCACTCAGTACACTTTCCTTACCTCTCTCTTGAAACCCGACTGGGATAGACCCTAATCCCAGCATTGAGGAAAAGGCTTTATTTTAGTGTTGTGTCTGCCTAAGCTCTTATGTAGATTTTTTTAAAGGTTATAATGACCTGCACATTATAATAGCAACAAGGACTGCCTATCAAAATAATATACTTGTCTGAAGTGCTTGCTGCGAGCAGTCCCTGAAGGAAAAAAAATATCTCATAAAAAAAATACTCTTGTACCAATTCTTTCCAAAAGTATGTACGTGATGTCAAGCATTTCTGGGAGGCAGCAGATCATGGTCATTATTATGATCCGTGCTCTGGAGATGCCCACTGCATGGAGCTATTCCTTAGAACGCGAGAAAAAAGGATTGCACCAGGAGCAACCTGACTGCGATATAAATAATTTAAATAAACGCGAACATATCTTCATGCATAGATATTCCTATATGCACATGCATAATTACACATGTGAGTGAATAAAGAAGTAAAGTCTTTAAAGCAGAGGGCCTTATCGCATTGCATCTTCCTTCAACACAGCACAGAGCAGAGCCCAGGCATTAGACAGCTTCGGCAACTCTTGCTGATGGAGCACGCACCACACACACAGGCGCATGCTAGAAGGTGTCACGGGGCTGTGTTCCCTAGGGACAGCGTCTCCTTTCTTTCCCTGTGTCAACCACTCCAGCCTGTGATGCCTCTGTCATCGCCTCTCCCTCCGCACGTTCTGTCCCAAGGCTGTATGCTCCGTATCATTCTTTTTCCTCTCTCCCCATGGAGCCTCTTTCAGGATATTGCTCCCAAAGGTGTGGCCAGCTTACGGTTGATCTGGGTTTGATGTGAACACAGAACATTCTTGTACTTCTTTGGATTTAAGGAGTTACACGGCGAGGAGTGTATTCTCCAAGGAGGGCTGGAATGCCTCCTTATAAACAAAGCAATAGGTGAGTTGAGAATCTTTGAAAATGGTAAATGTTTGTTTTCTGTCGTAGATCATTTCAATTCATTTAAGGCTCAAATATTGACCAATAAGCAATGAGTATTTAGATCAATGAGAAATGATTATTTGGACAATTGATCTGGCAGATTCCAAAAGCACTGATCTGTCAACCCTGCCCGCCTCTTACTTGCTTCGTTTCTGGACTCAAATGCCCACATTTACCAAGCTCTGGTTTCTCTGGTGAAAGTGAAAATGAGACACAATTCTATGGTTTCGAGGGTATCCAGTGAAATAATAAACTGCTAAAAAGTATACGGTTGTGGCTAGTTCTTGGTAACCCATTTTAAGTGCAAAAACGAAAGGACCAGGAAGTAGCATGGTAGCTAAGGCACTAGACTCCCAAATGACTGACTGAGGTTCAAGCCACGGACCCGATGGTTTGAAAATCAGGCCAGGCCATGTGTGTGCTTTCCCAAAATCCTGAGAGGAGTGTGGAGGAGAAGGAATTGCGGCATGGCCATCGCTCCTGAGGGGCGATTTCTCACTTTCCCTCTGTCTCTCTTCAGTGTGTGTATTTGCCCTATAGAAGAAATGAACAAACAAAACAAAACAAAAAAAGTAAATCGACGAAAAATTATTCAGAATCCTAAGAGATCTGCAACTACTATCTCGCGGGGAAGTGAAGTAAAGGGGGAAAAAGAATAGAACAAACTTCCAAGCTGCCTTTGATAGTCTAAGGCATTTTTATATTAAAAAAAATATATAAAATGATCTAACTTCATGTGATAGTCATAACATACAAATCAACTAATATAATTGTAGATCAATGTAAAGTGGAATTCTTAGCAATTACTAGGATCTAAAAGGAGTGGACAGCTAAAAACAAGGGATGTAGTATAGGGTGCATCTTACTTCAAGTTCATTTATCTGCTGACTGTATTGCATTAAGCATTACCCTTAATCTTCCTTCTTTCCTCCCTTCCCCTTTCCTTTTTTTCTCTCTTCCTTCCTTCTTTCTATTTTATTTGCTAGAAAATGCAGACACTTGCCAAAGAGAGACAGAGAGATAGAGAGGGAGAAACCACACTCAATGGGACATGATCACATTGCAATCCCTTCTCCTTCAATTTCCCATCCCACCTGGATTTTTCTCTTTTTTTTTTGAGAGGTTTTCGCTATAGGGTGCGTGCACTCACCAGACAGATAGAGACATAGAGACAGAAAGCGAGGAATCACCCCCCAGAGGGGATGGTCACACCACAATCCTTTCTCCTCCATTCTCCTCTTGGGATCTTGGGCACGCACACACACGTGCCCGGTGTGAGTTTTAAGTCACTGGGTCCGGGACGCGAACTGTGGTCGACTACATGGGAGTCCAGTGACATAGCCATTACACTAACTGCTGCTTCCCGAACCTGGATTTTGAGCATACACATGCCTGGTATGTTTTCAAGCCTCCTAGGCCAGAATTCTGACCATAGTCAGCCATATGGGATCCAGCTTCCTTAACTGCTAGACTATGGGACTGGCCGATAATTAATCTTCCTAAAATTCAATTTTTCATCCTTAAATTAAGAATAATATCTGTATAGCATATGAATAAATGATAAATTAGGTAATATAGGCAAATTATTTGACATACTGCTTTAGCTAATTAGCTTCTAATGAATTGTATTTGGGCTCAACCTTTTTTTCTCTCTTCCTTCCTTCTTTCTATTTTATTTGCTAGAAAATGCAGACACTTGCCAAAGAGAGACAGAGAGATAGAGAGGGAGAAACCACACTCAATGGGACATGATCACATTGCAATCCCTTCTCCTTCAATTTCCCATCCCACCTGGATTTTTCTCTTTTTTTTTTGAGAGGTTTTCGCTATAGGGTGCGTGCACTCACCAGACAGATAGAGACATAGAGACAGAAAGCGAGGAATCACCCCCCAGAGGGGATGGTCACACCACAATCCTTTCTCCTCCATTCTCCTCTTGGGATCTTGGGCACGCACACACACGTGCCCGGTGTGAGTTTTAAGTCACTGGGTCCGGGACGCGAACTGTGGTCGACTACATGGGAGTCCAGTGACATAGCCATTACACTAACTGCTGCTTCCCGAACCTGGATTTTGAGCATACACATGCCTGGTATGTTTTCAAGCCTCCTAGGCCAGAATTCTGACCATAGTCAGCCATATGGGATCCAGCTTCCTTAACTGCTAGACTATGGGACTGGCCGATAATTAATCTTCCTAAAATTCAATTTTTCATCCTTAAATTAAGAATAATATCTGTATAGCATATGAATAAATGATAAATTAGGTAATATAGGCAAATTATTTGACATACTGCTTTAGCTAATTAGCTTCTAATGAATTGTATTTGGGCTCAACTATTTCCTACGATTTGTAGAGCTGTGGCTCTGGGCTATGGTCACTAGTCCAGGATGATTCTGAAGGTCAGGGATCTTGTTCCTTTGTTCATAGTTATATTCCAGATTCTAAGAGAAACTGATAGTAATTTATATTTCTTGAGTAATGAATAAATAGAAGACATTCTCCATTGAGTGGAAGGTTAAAACGATGACCATTAGTCCCTTCCATCTTCAAGTTGTTGGATTGGATTTGCTGATCAGATTGAGGAAGCAGAAAACTAATTCGGAAGGTTGGAACTGAGTCAACTAGTTAATTTTCCGTCTCTACCTTGGGTTAAAATGAACACCAAGGAAACACTTACCCCTGTTCCTAGAAATGCTTACTTACGGGTTCTTAACAGTCCGATAACCAGTTTGTATTTTGGAAATGAGACAGGCTATCCTTTTCATTAGGAACCAACCTAATGCCAAAGAGTGTTACTTACGACATCTTTGAAGAATGAGAAGCAAGAGCAAATTTTTTTCCCAATCAAAATGACTTCCGTTGATTTGGAAAGCATAGATAGTAAGTTGCTCAGATATTTGTCATGCTCAGATACTCACAATTTTTGATGGATGACAGAGGTGCCAATGAATTCTCCTAACTCCTCTATAGGCAATTATTCAATAGTATTTCAGAAACATGCATAGGGAGCCCTGCGCAAAAGGCAATCAAAGGTTTCCAGACTTAATTTTCTTTAGAATTTCTTTTTGCTTTTGTTTTGTTTTGTTTTTGTTTAAGTGTCTATGCCTTTTCATTGCTGAACCATCACACTTAACTCATTGCCATGCATACACAACTCTAATAGCAAACCCGCACAAAGACAAGGCTGGCAAAGAGTCATAACTGTTAAAAAGTTCTTCTATAAAATGCCGTGAGATTATTTAGGTTAGTAAAAAACTAGCAAGGATTGTTGAAAACTCCAGAAGGATCTAATCAAAGTGTGAGACTGTGCAACATAATGACAGATGGAATTTAATGTAGATAAGAAAAGGTAATGCATTTTGGGAGAAATCATTTAAACTTTTCATATACATTGGTAGGATCTGAATTAGCTGAACTCTCAGGAAAAAATAAGGGGTAATTATGGATGGAAGTATTCATCGAAGACATCTGCTCAGTCTTCAGCAGCAGTTAAAGCTAATAGACTGATGGTTATATTAATAAGGCAAGGGAAAATAGTATGGAAAATATTATGACATTATGCTCTATAAGCCACTGATTTAATTCCACTTTGAACGCCGTGTTAGTTTTTGTATTCCTAGCATTTTAAAAGATGTAATGCTTACAAAGTTAAATCTTAAAAAAAGAAAAGAATAGTTGATAAAGAAATGAGCAGAGGTAAGGAAAGCACCCCACCCAGAGCAGGTAAAACGAATACAGGAGGAAGCATCTTCCTGCCTCCACCCTCACATCGTCTTGCTGTATTCCTAAGTGCAGCTTACAGGAATTTCAGCTCTCTCCGAGAAATCATTCCCAGAAGTTCATTTACCAATGGGTTGTGAGTGAAGCATTTAATGTGTTGTAGCCAAACAGGATGTTATCCTCCGTTGGCTGACACGTGGCTAGGAGTTACCATGCCCCAAAACGGTGAAAGTGAAAATGCAATCGTTCTAATGTAAAGACCTTTTCCTCCATGTGCCACTGAGATAAATCATAAAATGACACCTGCTTGTATACTTCCCATTGATTCATTTTTCTCTCTTCCAAACTTCTGGAAAGCCTTTCAGTGTTATCCCAACAACAAGATCTTGAAGAAAAAGTATCTAAGTAGTAGGATGCAAATAGTAATTAGACAATTTGCTATTAGGTTTTTTTTCTATTTTCTTTGTTTGTCTCATTTCAATAAACTATTTATAAAGATGCACCTCCTTTCTATGAAATGCTGTGAACCACTGCACCGTCCCCTCACTCACATATCCAAGCATGTATTATTTTAAATAATTATTTTTAAATTTATTATTATTATTATTTCAATTTGCCCAGAGAGAGACAGAGAGAGGGAAAATGAGGGAGCAAGCTGCCAGGTCTGGGATTCGAACCATTTGTAGCCATGTGGGAGTCTAGCACCTTTACCACCATTCCACCTGATGGTCCCATCGTAGTATATTAAGAGGTGATCATTGGTGCTGACCAGCCTGGACCTAAGGCCGGCTTTGCCATTGATGAGCCTGGTGATCTTAGGGGAGAGCCTGTACTCCCTTGGTCTTAACTTTTTCTCTTTCTAATGGCAACAACAGGCCCAGTGGGGGTGGCATGTGGTGTACAATGCCCTGCAATACTGGAAACCACGTGGAAGACTGGGATCTGGTTTTTGGTCCACTTGCACATGCTAGGCCTGTGCACATGCCCGTGATCTTGGCTACCTGAGAACAGCTAGGGGGAAGGGTGGTCAGTATGAGACCCTGTTGATGGTGCTTGTCTCTCTCTTTCTTTCTCTTTAAAAAGTGAGGAGAATAGCTAGCCCACAGAGTTTTTATAAGAATGCAAAAGAACAATGCATGTGGAACTTCTTGCACGTGATTAAGTATTCTGTGTTAGACATCGATTACATGGTAAGAAATAAATGGTGGGCTTAAAAATAAAAATAAAATAGATCATCATTTAATCTCAAAAGAAATTTTTGCTTTCCATGAAATTGAAGTCCTCGACATACTTTCTAGAAGCTGTCTTAAATTACATGGTTCTCCACAGTCCCACTCTAAATTCCTCTGATAAACTCTCTGCCACTAACCCCTGGCAAGTCTTCTGTTCTATAGCTGAGAGGACTGTGAATGTACTCTCCTCTCCACATGCTCTCCAGACTTCTCCTCAGAGTCTGGTTCATGACAAAGCCTTTTTTTTTGTTTTGTTTCAAGAAAGGTTCTTGCTATGGGGCACATGCACTCACTGGAGAAAGAGAGTGAGAGAGAGAGGAACAGAGAGACAGAGAGACAGAAAGCAAGAAATATCCCTCGGGGGCATGGCCACACCACTATCCTTTCTCTTCCATTCTCCTCCCAGGAATTTTGGGCATATATGCACACTTCACACTTACCCACTGTGTTTCAAGCCACTGGGTCTGGGACTCAAACCATGGTCAACCAGCCATATGGGAGTCCAGCACCTGCTGGTCCAGACACAGCTCTTTAGTCTACTTGAAAATCCTCTCCAGTGCTTGGCTCAGTCTAGCATAGCGACTCTCAGCCAGTACTTTTTCCTTTTGGAAATTGATTCAATTTCTTCAAGAGCATGCAATCACTCTATCCTTGAGATATCGTAGCACCTAATCTGGACTTCTCTTTGATTCAAATACCATGAAATTTTGTCTTATATTATTTATCTAATCATTTCCTATAATGTTATAAGCTACTCACCTTTGTGTGCCCAGCATTATCCAGCAAAAGAACAATCACTAGCTGAACTTGATATTGAAAGTAGCTAGATTATTTAAAAATTGTGTGATTGATAAAATATGGGGGGAAAAGGAATGGAAAACAACTGTAGACACCAGAGATAGTGTGGTAGGAGAGTGGGAAAGGGCAGAGGGTCAGAAATAGGGGTAAAAAAATGTGTGTGTATATATATATATATATATATATATATATATATATATATATATATATATATATATATATATATATATATATATATATATATATATATATATATATATATATATATATATATATATATATATATATATATATATATATATATATATATATATATATATATATATATATATATATATATGTGTGGGGGTGTGTGTGTGTATGTATATATATATATATATATATATGAAACTAGAAATGAAAAATTATTGATGATAACATGCATGATGAAGCCACTATACAGTATATTCTGGATGGGAAATCACATTTTGTATCCTGTGATGATGCTTAGGGAATAAATATATATTAATTAATTAAAAAAAGTTTCAGAAAAAAAAAAAAGCTCATGGGGAATCAGCAGTTAGCGTAATGGCTATGACGCTCGACTCCCACGTAGGCAACCGCGGTTTGTGTCCCGGACCCGGTGGTTTAAAACTCACACCGGGCGCGTGTGCGTGCGTGCCCAAGATCCCGAAAGGAGAAAGGAGAAGAAGAGATTGCGGTGTGACCATCCCCCTTGGGGGGTGATTTCTTGCTTTCTGTCTCTACATTTCTCTCTATCTGTCTGGCGAGTGCACGCACCCTATAGCAAGAACCTCTCAAAAAAAAAAAAAAGCTCATGGACATACGTGAATGGGAAAACTATGTATGAATTTCAGAAAGTTTTTGTACCAAAATAAACTCACACATTAACTGTAAAAAATAAAGGAAATAAAACAAACAAAAAATATATGAAATGAAAAAAGAACACATTGAATGAATTAATAAATGTCCAGGTTGATGTCCTTATCTCTTACAATAAATTCACACAGAGCAAGTTCAAAGAATAATAAGCAAACTTCAAAAATAAAACGATAACCTCAGGCAGTAAACAAAAAATATAGCTAATGTTCACTTTTCCTGATCTTTGCTTTCTGGAAAGTGATTATTAAAGAAGCAAGGATTTATGACTTTCTGAAAACATGGAATCAGTTTATACCAGAAAGGCTACATCCCTGGCTCTAAGCTTATAAGAGATCATATGAAAGGATTTGAAGTCAATTTCGGAAAAAAGAAAAGGAAAGAAGGGAAGCAGCAATCTACAATATTTGGAAGAGTCTATTTTTCTCTAAAAGTTCACTGTGAAGCATAAACAGAAGGTGTTATTAATAATTAATGTATATCCTTATCCCTGTTAGGCTGTGTGACCACATCCTCTACTTCGTCTTTTTCCTTTCAAGCGTTGTTTTTACTTCATTTTGTATATATACCTTCCTTTATAATAACTAGCTGTAAAATGTCAGTGTTTCCTATATGAATGAAGGAAGAGAATATTTTAAAGGAGCATTTCTTTCGTTGAGTTTTCCCATTCTCTGGTGAACGTGAATTACAATTTTTCATGGATGAGGACCATTATGTTCGTCTGTGGTGAGTGTTATATGAGATAAAAGAGAAGGGATGAGATCAGCTCCTATACAGCTGCTAGACATATCCCCTTTATTGAAAAACGTATTTAAAATGTCCCATCTTCAATGGAGGAGCAATGATTTAAAAGACACAGCTGCTAGTTAAGTAACAGAAGTGGCACCTGGAATCCAACTGGGCTTAGGTGTGAGCAATTTCGAGAATAGGATCAGAATAGAGAGCAATGAGGTGGGGCTAGAAATCCTCTTGCCATTAAAGTCAATGTCATCGTCAAAGTCCGTGGAGATCCTGCTTTTCAAGGTATCACACTTGGAAATTCAAAGCAATTTTGGGAAGAGACATGAACCATTATATTGAACTATCTTTTGAGTTAAAAATATTGAACTGGATTAATGTTCAATGATTGAGAGGGATTTTTTTAAATCATGCAAATGAAAGAGGTATTTTTCTCAGGGCAATGAAATTCACATACAGAGGAGCATTACTGATCATTAGCATGGGGAAGGCATACTTCTGCCTAATCAAATGTCCATTAATACTGAGAATGTCTGTCCTTTTCATTGATTGCAGTTTAAAAAGGAATACATGAAAAGGTGGTCACATAAGATAGAGATGCCTTCATTAGTCAACATGAATGGCGTGCTCTTCTTTTTAATGTTCTTTCCTCCTCTTCTCTTTTTCCCCAGACTTTTGTAAAAAGTGGTGTGTGTAAACTCTGTATATAAAATGCAATTAGTAAGTTAGGGATAAATCAATCCCATTTTGTGGTTAAAAGTCTCTCTACTCCTGCATACGTTTTGTAGCAGCTTAAACAGTCATCTTGGCCATGGGCATGGATTAGACCCTCTCATTGCTCAGGCTACTGTGTAGCTCACGACTGAGGAGGCTTGATACAAGAAAATGGGATTGCCCACTGAGGTCAAGGTGAGTGATGGGAGCCAATAATTTCGAGATATGAGCAGCACCATGGCATAGTGGAAGGCAACGTAATTTACTGTAATGCTCATCTGGTCCGAATCCTGCTTTTCCTTCCTATTAACTGGATCACCTTGGGTGAGGTACTGGGTTTGATCCTTCTGTGTTTCAGATTTTTTTCCATTATAAAAAAAATCATGAACCTCTACTCCCTACTAGGTACTGTTCTGTGGTCTGACATTCCAATGGTAAATAGACAAAGATCTGCCGTCATAGATCTTCAGTATCGGGGGCAACATTGGCAGTGAACACATGTACACATCTATATTGTAGCACCAAGCAATAATAATAGAGTGAAAGACAGATGCAGGCAGCGACAGCAGGAGCTACCAGTGGTAGAACAGACTTAGAAGAACATGCTGTCTACTTCCCAACTGATTAGATCCTTTCGAATGAAGCAGGTCTCGCTTGACTTTTTAAAAAAGGTTTTTGCCATAGGGAACAGGGGAGAGAGACGGAGAGAGATAGTGAGAGGGAAAGTGAAAAATCACTCTCCAGGGTGAGTGACCACACCACAATCCCTTCTCCTCCATTCTCCTCTCAGGACTTTGGGCATGCATACACATGCACTTGCACATGGTGTGAGTTTCAAGCTGCCAGATCCAGGACCCCAACCAAGGTGGGCCATGTGGAAGTTCAGAGCCTTACACTATACCACCCACTACCCCCCACTTTATTTGAATTACTCTTTATAAAGGGAATAATAGTAACTATGTTACCAGTGTGTAAGATGATGTATGGCAAGCACCAGCATGTCAGCCACTCTTAGCGGTACAATTCTGAAATGTGTGGTGCCCTGTCATGTGTGCTACTCACTTCACAGTTTTGGGTTCAGATATGATTCAGATATAATTTCTCTCTCTCAAAACATTTCCTTAGTGCAAGAAGATGTGTGCATTCAGCACAGAGAGACAGAGAGAGGAAGGAGAGCGAGAAAGCACTCTCTCCCCACTGGGGCATGGCCATGTGGCAATCCCTTCTCCTCTACTTCCCCATCCTGTCAGGAATTTGGAAATGCACACACATACGCCCTTCCTCTTTTTCAAGCCACTGAAGCCAGGATTCGAACCTTGATCGGCCATATGGGATCCAGTTCTGTTAACCACTAAGCCATGGGACCAGCCCTCCAAGTACAAATTTCATAGACAAAGGTTAGTATTGTTTAAATTATTTTACTATTGATATATGCATTTATTTAATTTTCCTGTTCATACTGGAGAGGTTCAACCAGTTCCTCTCCACTAGTGATTAGAATATAAGTTAGGTAGATTACAATAATCATAACTGCTCCTGTGTTGCCTTCAGCCTTTGAGTATTTTTCAAATACAAATTCTACATTCCATAGGTTTATTTTTGTTATTCTGTATCTGTTTCACTTCTTAAAGGACATGAAACCTTGGTTCCTGGGTCTATAATTCAATAAAAGAAAACATAAGCAAATAAGATGTGACATGCTTTAGGGTTTGGAAAGTGAACTAGAATTTACTTTGCCCTAGGGTGCATATGAGCAAGAGAGAGAGAGAGAGAGGAGAGAAACACTGCCTAGTGGGGATAGTCACACCACTATCCCTTCTCTTTCTTTTCTCCCTGCTTTGGGGATTTGGGGTATGCAAGCACACACCTGGTGTATTTTTCAAGCCACTGGATCCAGGACTCAAACTGGTTGGCTGGTATAGGGGATCCATCTTTCTTAACTGTCATGCCATGGGCCAGTCCTCAAAAATAATTTTAAGATAAGGAGAGAGAAGTTTACGACCAGAGAACTAGTAGAATTATCCAAGAGAGACAGTGTGAGGCTGAAGCTGTTTAGATGGATCCATGAATGGCAGAATTATGTGTGACTGGTCAGGAGAAAGACAGAGGATCATGATCAGAGACTGTGAAGATTTTAATCCTCTTTTTAAAAAGAAAATATTTTACTCATGAAAAAGAGTGCATGGGAGAGAGAGAGAGAGAGAGAGAGAGAGAGAGAGAGAGAGAGACACTCTTGACAGGGTCTTGTACTACAAACCCCTTTCCCCAGCCCTCCATCTGGTCAGGTCTGGGACACACATGTGCCCGAAGTGTTTCAGACCAGCTCCATCAGGGATCCGAGCCTGCAGGTGATCATGTGGTTTCAGCTCTGCGGTTCAGATGTTTTCGGCTCTGCGTTTCAGCACTACTGACTGTCTAGGAGACCGGCCAGTGAACATCATTTTTAACGTACAATACTCACTTATAGAAGTCCTGACTAGTATTTAACAGTGCTTTATCAGGAATGAATAGCCTACAGTTTGAAGAGGTAAGAAACAGAGTTTTTGAGGGATAACCATTAGCCTCAGAACAACTACTAAAAAAACCCCAACACTCTACCACGCTGACTTAAACAGAAGAGAGAGCAGGGGCATTGCAAAGGATAAAGTAAATTATAAAAGGATTTTGGCTTCCTTGGTTTATCTTCTCCTATAACCCTTGAATGAACGGGGAGGGGGGCTTTCCTTTCACTTCCATTACCCGTCTGACATTGTTAAGTGAAATGAACTAATTAGTGAGCACTTAATGAACATATCAAACACTTATTGAGGTTTATCACGTGTTCCCAGCCCTTTAATTAAGTAGTAAGTCTTTCAGACCTTGGAAACATGTTATCAGATAGTTGTGATGATCCCTATGGCCCACAGGAAGACGCTCAGACACAGTTCGACCACTTTCCCAAGGTCACCAGGAACTTGTGATCCCTGACCTTCACCTCAGTCTGACTCCACGGGCTTTGCAGTTGGTGTTCATCACACTTGTCCTTGCCACATGCTCACTAATTGAACGGTTAAGGAATCTGGTAGTTCATACTATCATCATTTCACAGGTTAGGAAAGAGGCACAGGAAGATTAAGTCACTTTTCCTCAGCACATGGGTTGTAAGTAGCATGGGGAAAACACACACTACACTCTCTGGGTCAAAACCCTACACTGTCTACTGTATCATGCTGGGAGAATAGACCCCCTACTCATTAGTTCCCACAGGGTGATGACGAGCCTGATGCTTCTGACTCACTTTATTAGAATGACATGCCCAAGGGTCATACACTTCAAAAGACAACACACTAGACAAAACAGGCAGGTCTCCCCTCCTCCGCTTCCTATCTCCTCCACACTAGCTGCTGAACACAATGTTAGAAGTGGAATGAAGAAATGATGCTAGCCTTTCCCTGGAATTTATAGAGGGAATGAAAATAGCAGTTTGTCCCAGTTCACCCAGTTGAGAACTGGTCTTATGTTTCTTGCCTTTATATGAAAATGCAAATATGAATATAAAAAATTAAATTTAGGGGCCAGCAGATAGCCTAGTAAGTAATATTGCTGAATTCCCACAAGCCACTGAACTCAGTGGCTTTAAACTCACTCCAGGCATGTGTGCATGCATGCCCAGGATCCCAGAAGGAGAATGGAAGAGAAGGGATTGCGGTGTGACCAACCCCTGTGGGGAATGATATCTCACTTTCCCTCTCACAGTCTCTGTCTCTCCAGCAGGCACACACACCTTATGACATACACACCCTATGGCAAAAACCTCTAAAAAAAATCGAATTTGTGCTTAATTGCCGAAGCACATGTGCACTTGCCTGAGAGAAACAAAGACAGAGAGCGAGAGATAGCACTCCTTAATGAGGCAAGGTCAGACTATAATCCCTTCTTTTCCATTTTCCATGTTTTTGGGATCTGGAGCATAAATGCACACATGCCTGATGTGTTTTTCTTTTCTTCTTTTTTCTTTAAAGAATTATTTATTTAATTTTATTATTATTTATTTTGCTATAAGACATGAGCAAGAACCAGAGAGAGACAGAGACAGACAGACAGACACACACACACACACACACATACACACACAGAAAGCAAGCTGACAGGTCTGGGACTTGAACTGTGGTTGGCCATGTGAAAGTTCAACACTTTAATCACCATACCACCTGCTGGCACCCTGATGCGTTTTTCAAGTTGCTAGGCCAGGGATTCGAACTATGGTTCTCAATCTCTCCATCACTAGGCTATGAGACCAGTCCTATAAATTTGCATTTGAATTTATATAGTGACATTATGTGGATACACAAATACAAAACATGCCATATGAATGCACAGATATTAATTTTTATTAATTCTTTAATTATTTTGTTCATATATCATATCATCACATATTTTTTAAGTACTTACAACCTTCAAAGTATCGCAATATTAACTCTGTAGAATTAAGAATTCACTTGAATCTTACCCTCAAGGATAGGTCTTGCATAAACTAATCACAAAAATGTCACTAATACAGAAAGGAAGGTGAGGACGATGAGACATATGATAATATAATCAAATAGATAGGCCAGAGATGGAGTTTTAAAAATGAGAGTTTCTTTGCAATTAATGGATTATTTATTTAGATTTTTGCCATAGGATGCATGTGCTTGCTGGAGCAAGACAGATAGTGAGAGGTAAAGTGAGAAATCATCCCGTCTTCCTTTCCCCCTCAAGGGATGGCCATGCTACAGTCCCTTCTCTTCCACTCTCTTCATGGGACTTGGGAACATACACGCACATACCCAGTATGATTTTCAAGCTGCCAGGTCCAGGACTCAAACCATGGTTGATCATGGGGAAGTCCAGTGCCTTTACTACTATGCTATCACTTGCCCTAAAATAAATGGAATTGTAAGGAAAGGTTTTTATGTTAAATTTAGAATCAAGTAAAAAATCAGATGTACAAGGGTCTTCAAAAAGTTCATGGAAACTTCGTTATGAAGAAACTATGCTAGGATTTCGATATTTTTTTCTTCACTAAAATAGGCTCATATATTAATTCTATTTTTCTTTTTCTTTCTTTTTTGAGAGGTTTTTGCTATAGGGTGCATGTACTTGCCAGAAAGACAGAGACAGAGAGACAGAAAGCAAGAAATCCTGCCCTCAGAGAGGATGGCCATGCCACAATCCCTTCTCCATTCTCTTCTCGGGATCTTGGGGATGAACGCACATGCACCCTGCATAAGTTTAAGCCACTGGGTCTGAGACTCAAACCGTGGTCGACTACGTGGAAGACCAGCTGCATAGCCATTACACCAACCGCTGGTCTCCATTAATTCTATTTTTCTATGAACTTTATGATGTACCCTCACATGTGGTAGGAGGATAAGATTACTTGAGCCAACAGATATAACAAAGTTCAAAGATGGGTGAATATTTCACTTTCATGGAGCACCAGGAGTATTCTAGCTTTGCAGGAGAACGAAGTGCCAAAAGAATGTACCAACTTTATAAGCTGGAACGTAAAGTGGATGCCTGATTCTGTTTCAAAGATCTTGAACCACAAAATAGAGATCATTCAGAAATAAGAGATACTACAGTTAAGACACATTTATTGGAAATACAGCGAAAAGAGTATCTATACAAACTGAAATCAAACCTGAGATATTAGAACTAATACACTGATTGAAAAGACTCATTGAGGCTACAGCCATAACCAACAATATGAATAATAATTGGCCGAATCAAAACCACTCACGCATTAAATGAGAACATTTGTATTACAGTGCTCAAAGCAGAATAAGCCGTTTTATGTTAGATTATGAAAGGCACAATTCTTGATAAAGCCATTACCTACACTCAGCGTGTATTGGGGCATACACATTCTCAACTGGTCCAGCCAGTGGAACTAAAAAACCTATTTTAAGAGAGTGTGGTAATTTTCTTACTTACACTTAAAGATTATAAGTGACCCCTAGATTTTTCTGACTCACCTTTGATGATGCGTCTAACAAAATGGAAACTATCTCTATCTAATTTTAGCTATCATTGTCTCAGCTAGACCAGCCCTTCTTGGTCTCTTCTTCATCCCCTAGGACTCAGCCCTCAAAAAATGCAAGCCAGGGGCCAGCAGGTGACGTGGTGGTTAAGGTGCTGGACTCCCATAAGGCTGACTACAGTTCAAGTCCCAAACCTGGTGGCTTGATTTCTCTCTGTCTCTCTCTCTGTCTTTCTCTGGTAAAATTAAAGCATAAATAATAATAACAAATAAAATAAATAAATCATTAAAAAAAAAATCAAGCCAGAAGCAGGGACTGAAGAAAACAGCCAAGACCTCAAAATGCCTGTGACCAGCAGTAGCCAGGGGAGTGTACAAAGCCCAGCGTGCACACGGGCACCTGGAGCTGTCAGAGGAGATGAAACTCAACGTTGCTAGGAGGAATGCACACAGGTGGAGGGACTCCTGGCCTTGCACTAGGATGAATCCCTGTTGAGTACGAGTTTAATTGGCAGTTCCCCTACTTAGTAATCTGTGTGTATCTACTTATTATTTTTGAAAGCTTATTTATTGGGAGAGAGAGAGACAGAGAGACAGAGAGACAGGGATTTCCAAAAGGATCTTCACTCCACAATCCATCCCATCTCAGTCAGCCCAGATTATGGGCATGGGTATGCATTTCCATAGTGCTCAGGGAGGCTTCAGGTTACAAACCTAGGACCCACCCTATGCGAGTCCATTTTTATTATTTCTGTGCCACCTCTTGAGTCCTTAATGTGTGGATATTTAAGAGCTTTCTTTTTCTCTGTGGAAGCTACAGATTTCTTAAAGGAGGAGTCAGCACACAAAGAACCTGATAATACCAACCAGATACACTGAAAATGGTCCTCTGTTGAGAAAATAACTATACTTTGTGAAGCATCAAGAAAATATACACTTAAGCTGATATGCCATGCTATGAAATAAACACAATATTCATTGTTCAGGAATAAAATGCAAACTAAATAAAGGCAGAATATGAATGTCCACTCTATTATTCAAAAAATATTTAGGAATATACTCATTGTCTCTCACAGAAATGAGCATTTATTTGGGCTGGAAAAGCAGAATTTTATTTTAGGAAAAGAATTTTAGAGGCTAAATATAGATGATCTTTACCGATATATTCTGAGAGATGACATTGTGGCAGATAAGAAAGTTACAGTTAGCTAAGATGCTGCCTTCAAGGAATTGATCATCTTATTCGTCCTTTATACTCTGAACTGTACAAAAGATAATTCTGTATAAAACTGAGATTTATCAGGGCATCTTTGACAAACAGAAATTTAAGACATGAGGTGAAGCTAGAAGTCAGATAGCAATTGTATTGGGTCATTGGAAAAGTCATGATGCATTTTTCTGTTTTTTTTTTTTTTTTTAACGCAAAAATGCATTGTGACTTTTTCAATAAATCCCAAATTAGTAAAGTGCAGGATCACATAATTCTATTAGTAAAGTGCAGGATCATATCATTCCAGGGTAGAAAAAGGTTTTGTCATATTCTGAAGCTTTTGAAATTGTCGTCATAGAATATTGACAGCAAGATTTAAACTAGGACATCGTCTGTCTATCCATGGTTTATCCTATCAATATGTATTGAAAGCTTACAATAAAGAGTATTTCAAGCAATGAGACTTGAAAACTTAAAAAGGCAGTTAAATTTTTGCCCTAATTCAGATTTATGATTTGGAAACATATTTGTCTATGTATTGAGTTATATTTAGTGATTGCTATCTATTTACTAAAAACTAAGGATTAGCTGCGGATTCAATTTACAGTAAGTTGTGGTCCACATACCTAGGAAACGTTGTCTGATGAGTACAACCTGAGCAGAAGTTTTTTAAAAAAATTGTAAGCAGCTTTATGAAGATCTAATTTACATACCATTAAGTTTACCCATTTAAACCATATGGTTCAACATTTTTAAGTACATTCAGAGTTGTATACACATTGCTAATTTTTATTTTTAAATTGATTTTAGAACATATTCATCATCTCAAGAAGAAGCCCAAACTCCATATCTGCCTCAAACACTCATCTTTTTTTTTTGAGAGTTTTTGCTATAGGCCGCATGTGCTCGCCAGAAAGACAGAGAGAGACAGAGCCAGAAAGCAAGAAATCACCCCCCAAGTGGTATGGCCACGCCATAATCTCCCCTCCTCCTTTCTCCTTTTGGGATCTTGGGCACACACGCACATGTGCCCAGTGTGAGTTTCAGCCACTGGGTCTGGGACTCGAACCGCGGTTGAATACATGGGAATCCAGCGACATAGCCATTATGCTATCTGCTGGTCCCAAACACTAGTCTTTTTATCAACTTGACTATTCTGTTCATTTCACATACATGGAATTATACAATACGTGGTTTTCTGTGACTACCTTCTTTCACTTAGCATGTTTTCCTGGTTAGTATGTGTCTGTACTCAATATTTTATTCCTTTTCATGGAATAATAATATTCAGTTCAGTGAATATATAGTATTTTGTTTATTCATTTATCATTTTACTGACATACAGATTATTGCCACATTTAGATATTGTTAATAATATTACCATTGGCATTCAGGTTCAAGTGTTTGTATGGACATATATTTTCATTTATCTTGAGTATATACCTACTAGTGAAATTAGTGGGTTATAGGCTTACACCATGATTAATATTTTGAATAACTGCCAAACAATTTTCAAATTACCACCAGCAATGCATGAGGTTTCCTATTTCTCCACATTCTTAGTAACTCTTGTCAACAGTTATTGTGATTATAGTCATGGTAGTGATTATGAAATTATGTTCCAATGCAGATTTGATTTGCATCTCCATAATGACTGGTGATGTTGGACACCTTTTGTTGTTTTTACTCATCATCTGATTTCTTCTTAGAGAAATATTTATGTAAACTTTTTGTCCATTTTTAAAGTGAAGTATCTTTTATTATTAAGAGTTTTTAAAATCTATTCAAGATGTAAGTCCCTAATCAAAAATGTGATTGCAATTCCTTTTTCCTATTCTGTGAGTGGAAGTTTTACTTTTTTGATGGTATTGATTGCAATGTAAGAATTCTTAATTTTGAGGAAGTTCAATAGATGTATTTGTTTTCTTTTGTTGTTTGTGTTTATGACGTCCTATCTACGAAATCATTGCCCAATACAAAGTCATAAAAATTTACTCCTGTATTTTCTTCTAATAGATTTACGGTTTTGTTTGATCTTTAGGTCTCTGGTCTAATCTGAGTTAATTTTTTTGTATAATGTAAAATAAAGATACAGCCTCATGTTTTTGAGTGTGGATATTCAGTTGTGTCACTACTATTTGTTAAAAGGACAGTGTTTGAATTGTCTTTCCACTTTCGTATACCATCAATTGACCACAAATGGAAGTCTGTGGTTTGGACTGTCAATTCTACTTCCTTCATATTTATTTCTATCTTTGTGCCAGTGCCACACTATCTTGTTTAGAAAGTTTTAAAATTGGGAAGTAAGGGGCCAGCAGACGGTGTAATGGTTATGTTGCTAGATTCCCACATGGCTGCCTGGTTTGATTCCTAGACCCAGGGACTTGAAACTCCTGCAGGCAGCAGTTAGTTAATTTTTTTTTAAATTGAAATATAAACTTTTATCCCTTCCTGACCCCTCTGGAATTGGAAAATATTTGTGAATATTCTTATTTTGTGGCAGAATGGTTATTTGCACAAGTTCAATAATATCTATTGCCCTGCATCAGAAATTGGAAATATTGGTTATTGTCAGAGCCTTGACTGGAATGTCATATCTGAAGATATGACCAGAAAGCTAAGGAACAAAGGTTGATCTCAAGGAAATCAACAGAAGTTCTTGGAAAGAATGCCTGGTACCATAAGCAGTTCTGCCTGGAATGTCACTTCCTGATAGGCCCCAAAACTTTTAAGTATGGTGCTTAAAGGCACAGTGAGAGGGAGGCTTTGGGAGGCTTTTTACAGAGTCTAATCTGAAGTTCCTTATAAAAGGTTCCAGCAAAGCCAACTAAATCAATTAGTATTCATATGGGGCTTTGTGCAAATAGCAGACCAAATTGAAACTAAATTTATTATTTTTTTTGCAAATAAGCTAGTTTACGCTTAACTTTGGTAAAAGGGGGAATAAAGAGAGAAAAAATGTTTCAGAAGAAAATTACAGTGCACTTATTACTAGATTTTAGCTTTGTTCATATCTGTTTTTTGAGTTTTTAGTATCTACCTACTGTTTGAACAGAACTTTAACCTTTATCCTGGCTTTAAGTCGTAAGCAAATTTTTCTTAACATTTAAAAATTTTGATTTATTAAAGCTAAAACTGCTTTTCTTGAAAACAAATGCATACAACAAACAATAAAACATATCTACTTAGTGACGGCAGTAAGCTATATAGCCTCAGTTAGGTGCTACTTCATAGTATGTTCACTCTACTCACTAGTTTATGCCTAAAGTCAGGCATGTTTTCACGGATATGTTTAAAGCAGCTGCGCTTGCTATTGAAAGTATTTAGATTAATTAAGATCTTTTTTAAATCAATAAAATGTGAAAAAAAATATTGCTCTCATGGACATGGTGAGCAGAAGTGCTTACTGAAGGCTGGGAAATACGGAGGGTGATGAAGAAAGATAAGATATTGGTTAATGGATATAAAGTTATAGTTAGGAGAAATTAGATCTAGTATTCTATAGCATAGTAGAGTGACTATAGTTAACAATTGTTTATTGTGTTAGTCCAAAATAGGTAGAACAAAAAGATTTTGAATGTTCCCAATTCAAATGTTTGAGATGATAGATATGTTAATTACCCTTATTTGATCAGATCATCACACATTGTTGTTTTCTCATAGTAAAAATGCTCTCTGTACTCCATGAATATGTATAATTTTTGTATTTCAATAAAAGCAATTAAAAAAAAGAAACTCACACAGGGCACATGTGCATACATGCCCACGATCCTGAGAGGAGAATGGACAAGGGATCGCATATGGCCATACCCCCTGGGGAGTGATTTCTTACTTTCCCTCTCATGTCTCTGTCTTGTCTCTCTCATGGTAAGTGCACACACCCTAAGGTTAAAAACCTCTTAAAAAAATTGGTAAGTATAGGACCAGCAGGTGGCATAGTGTTTAAGGCACTAGACTCCCATATGGTCAACTGTGGTTCAAGTCTCAGGCTAGTGGTTTGAAACTCAGTCTGGGGGTGTGTGTGCATGTGTACCCAAAATCCTAAGAGAAGAATGGAGAAGAAGAGATTTCAGTGTGCTAATCCTCCCCAGGGAAGTAATTTCTCACTTTCTGTCTCTCTATCTCTCTCTGTCTCTTCAGCCACCACATGCATCCTACAACGAAAGCATCTAAAAAAAAAGGGTGGGGGGAGAGTGTCAGTAGTCTGTTTTTTTTTGTTGTTGTTGTTGTTTTTTTAAGAGTTATTGATTATTTAGGGTCTGTTCCATTCCTATAAGTTTAAGATTGAGGTGTACATTTCTTTGAAGAAGGCACCTGGGATTTTGATAAAATTGCATTGAATCTGTAGATAAATTTAGGAAATATTTTCATCTAACAATATTAACTCTTCAGATCCATAAACATGGGAAGTAATTTCATTTATTTAGATCATATTTATCTTGATAATGTCATTATCATTACAGTTTAGTTTTTGGGCTATGACTCTTAACACTTCTTTGAAAGATTTATTTGTAACTATATTTTGGATTATATTATAAAACAGATTGTTTTCTTTTGTAATCAGATTGGTCATAATTATTTATGAAATTGCAAATTAATTTTGTACATTGATCATTTCTCTTGCAAGATCTTTTATATTTTGGGGGGGAGGGTTCTTTTTTTAATGATTTGTATAAATTTTACAGTGTTGGTTGCAATTCATCAGTGAAGCCATCTTGGCTTTAGCTTTCATTTGTAGAAAATGTTAAGATTTCGAACTCAATGTCTTCTTATAGATTTATTCATATTTTTTATATTTTCAATAATTTCCCACTGTTTGTATGTTCCAGTAATTTCTTCATTTTACCTAAGTGTCTAATTACTCATAAACTTTAAGACAAAAATAAGTCTGTTTTTCTACCTTCTATTTATTTCCATTGTAGTCTTTATAATTTGTGTTTTAAAATCTGTTTTTTTTTTGCCTTGCATCAACTTTACTTCCCCTTGGTTTCTGTATGCATGATATATCTTTGCTTTCTCTCTTGCCTTTTTAAATTTAAATTTAAATTTTTTTTAGATTTTTGTCTTAGGGCACATGAGCTCACCAGAGAGAGGCAGAGAGAGAGAGGGAAAATGAAAAATCACTGTTCCCCCAACAAGGAGATGACCATTTTGAAATCCCTTTTCTTTCATTCTCTCTCATGTGTGCACACACATGCACATGCACGTGGTGTGATTTTCAAGCTTCCCATGTCTGGGACTCAAACTGGAAAGTCAGCCACTTGGGATCCAGTCACCTTAATCCTCTATACAACCTGCTGGCCCTGCAAGATAATGACATATCTTTTACTACTATTTGTGTCTTTGGATCTAAAGAATATTTCTTTTGTGTATGTGTGTGTGTGTGTGTGTGTGTGTGTGTGTGTGTGTGTGTGCGCGGAGTAAGATTTTTGCTATAGGGCGTGTGTGCTTGCAAGAAAGACAGAAAGAGAAACAGAGAGACAGAAAGTGAGAAATCACCTCCCCCCTAGAGGGGATGGCCATGCCACAATCCCTTCTCCTCCATTTCCCTATCGGGATCTTGGGCACACATGTACACATGCCCCATGTGAGTTTAAGCCACCAGGTCTGGGACTTGAGCCGTGGTCTACTACATGGGAATCTAGTGACATATAGCCATTATGCCAACTGCTGAGCCCTAAAGAATATTTTTTGTAAACAACACATAGTTCTGTCATTTGTATCCACTTTTGCAATCTTTGCTTTGGATTAGAAGGTTTTCTCCATTTACATTTAATGTAATTAATGATAAAGATTGACCTCTGTCATTTTGCTTTTTATTCTTATATACCTTCTATTTACATTATTTCCTTTGGCACTACTTTTTTTTTTCTTTTTTTAGAGAGAGAGAGAAAGTGAGAGAGGTTTTTTGCAATAGGACATATATACTCACCAGAGAGACAGAGAGACAGAAAGTGAGAAATCCTCCCCCTCCCCAAGGGGATGATCACAACCACAATAGCTTCTCCATTCTCCCTGCAGGATTTTTGGCACATACACACAGTCGACATGAGTTTCAAGCTGCTGGTTCTGGGATTTTCACAATGGTTGGCCATGTGGGAGTCCAGCAATGTAACCATGCCATTTGCTGGTCTTGGCACTACTCTTTAATGCTAGATAGACATATTCTAGTGTGCTATTTTAATTTCCTTATTTGTGTGTGTGTGTGTATGTGTGTCCTTAATGGTTACCCTGGAGATTACAGGCATTTTAATTGGAAACAAACTAGCTTAGATTAATACTATCGTAGTTTAAATAGGTCACTGAAGCTTTGTTTCAACATTGCTCCATGTCGCCCTTTTTTCTATTACTGTTATGTTAATTAGATCTTTAGACATTATAGTCTTGACACATTTTTATAATTATTGCTATGTAGTTCCTTCAAATTATATAGCAAAATAAACAATTACCAAAAAATACACTTACATTATCTCATATTTCTGTAAAGAATTACTTTTCCTGGTATTTCTTATTTCTTCCTATGGCTGAATTGTTATCTAATTTCTTCTTATGTAAGCCTGAACTGCTCCCTTTAGTGTTTCTTGTGGAATGGTCTACTAGCAAGAAATTCTCTCTTTTTACTTAGGGATGTCTTAACTTAATGGAATGTAAGATTCTCTATTAACAATTCTTTATTTAAACACTTTGAGTGTGCTGTCTTATTACCTTTGAGTCTCCATGGTTTCCAATATGATGTCAGCTGTTACTCATATAGAGGATCCCTTATTTGTGATGCATCATGTTTTGTTTTCTCTTCCAAGTTTCTCTCTTTGCTTTTGGCTTTTGATTGTGATGAGATTAGATATATACTTTGTTGAATGTATTATTCTTAGACTTTTAGATTAATGTTTTCCAGCAAATTTGGGAAGTTTGGGGCCATCATTTCTTCACACCTTTTTTTAATCTTTTTGTTCAGACAGAATCATTTTCTGTGGCTTAGCTTGCAGATTCTTTCTTCTGCTATTTTCAATCTTTCACTAGTGAAATTTTTATTTTAGTTATGTTTTTTAACTCTAGTATTTCTATTTGCTTAATTTGTATAATTTATATATCTTTATATTTTTAATTTTGTAAGACTTCATTGTCATAATTTACATTAATTCTCTAGACATGTTCTCCTTTGGTTCTTTGAAAATATGTTGATTTAAATCTCATTTTCCTAGTAAGTCCAATGTATTCTCTCTTAAAAATTGCTATATTGACTACTATATAGCATTTCTATTGACTACTACCTCCAACCCATATTTCAGGGTCATACTTTTCTGTTTCATTTCTTCATATATCGCATACATTAAAAGAAAACTGGGCATTTAAATAATGAAATGTACAAATTCTATAAAACAGATCTTTGCCTACACTTCCCCAGACATATGTTGCTGTTGCAGTTTTGTTAACATTTGTTTGTTTAATGAATTAATTTTTAAAAGGTTTGTTTATTTATTTCTTGAGTGAGAGAGACAGTGAGAGTGAGAAAGAGAGATAGGCATATTCAACAGGCTACCAGTGCTGCAATCCACCCCCAGCTCTGGTCAGCCATGGATCATAGGGATGTTTGTGTCCAGCATACTCAAGGAGTCCCTGCATGAGAACTCAGAACCTTACTATGTGGATCAACCTGGCAAAGCTTTATGTTTTACTGCTATGCCATCATTTGACCTCCAAATGATTATCTTTAACCAGTAAATCTTTCCCTTTTTTCCAATGGATTCATGTTGGGTAAAAATTTGACAAGTCATTGACAACTCTGTCATAGTTTTCATCTGCTGCTTGTTTAAGGCTTCAATATAAACAAAATGAGAAACTGTAGCCCTCTAATGTTTCTCTCAGACATACACATGGCTCTGCATATGTGCATGGTTTTCTAGATTCAGAAGAACAATGTCTTTACTTTTTTTTGTTTTGTTTTGTTTTTGAGAGTTCTTTTATTTATTTATTTTTGCTATAGGGCATATGCGCTGGCCAGACAGACAGAGAGAGACAGAGACAGAAAGTGAAAAATCATCCCCAGGGGGATGGCCACGCCACAATCCCTTCTCCTCCATTCTCCTCTTGGGATCTTGGGCACGCATGCACACGTGCCCAGCGTGAGTTTAAGCCATCAGGTCCCAGACTCAAACCGCGGTCAACTACATGGGAGTCCAGCGACATAGCCATTATGCTAACTGCTGGTCCCACAATGTCTTCACTTTTACGGGCCCTACTGATATTCCATTCCTCACTTCATAGTCTCTATATTCCATCTGGCTTCTTTTAATTTTTAGCTGGGCTCTTGTCTTCTCCACTAAAACTGCAGCCTCATGAAGCTCTGATATTAAGCAAGTGTTGCTAATTGTTTACAGCAAACACATTGGAAACAGGGTTTTTGTCCATGGAGCAGCCATGAGAACATATCAAGTCAGGATTCTCCTTGCAACTGAGGTTTCTCCACAGTGCTGGGAAGCAGGCCAATAGTGACAATGCTTTGAAAATAGAAATTCTGATGGACCTGTAAACCAGTCTGCCCCCTCCCTTGGCTACAGAGCTGATGGTTTTCTGAGCAACTATAGTTCTTTTTTTTTTTTTTTAGAGGTTTTTGCTATACAGCATGCGCGTTTGCCAGAAAGACAGAGAGAGACAGACAGACAGAAAGCAAGAAATCACCCCACAGGGGAGATGGCCATGCCTCAATCCCTTCTCCTCCATTCTCCTCTTGGGGTCTTGGGCATGCAGGCACATGCACCCAGTGGGGAGTTTCAGCTGCCTGGTCTGGGACTCTAACTGCGGACCACATGGGAGTCCAGCGACACAGCCATTATGCCAACTGCTGGTCCCCAGAATAACTATAGTTCTGAGGCTGCTGATTTTCAAGACTATTAGAAAGCTGAACAGGCGCATGAGAAGAGATTAAGCTACAATACCGAAATTCCTGCGGGTCTTGTGAAGAATCAGTAGTTTTCCTTAAATACATACTCTGAATTGTTGTAACACTTTGGATCATTTTCAGAGTTGTGAAAAATGTTATGTTGACAATTTTCACCTGATTTACAAAGGTCCTTATTTTACTGTTCTGGAAGTTTTACCCCTGAGCTCTATTTATTTATTTTGCAGATTTTTGTCATATAGTGCTTCTACTCAATGGAGACAGACAGAGAGGCAAAGTGAGAAAGCACCTCCCAGGGAGGGTGGCCATGCCATAATCCCATCTCTCCCATTCTCCTCTCAGGATTTTGGGCATGATGCAAATGTACCCAGCACAAGTTATCTCAAGCCACTAGGTCCAGGACTTGAACGGTGGAGTTAGTCATGTGGGATCGCGTATGTTAAACACCATGCCAGTTGCTGACACCCAGCCTCAACTTTTAAAGTGAAAATCAGGTAAACGATAGTAACAGAGGTAAAATGAGTATGAAAAGACATGCCCTCTACTGTATAGATTTTATTGCTTAGTTTCTATGTGGCTATGATTTTTTTCTGAACATTTAAAATCATAATGCGAATCCTCCATCACTAGCCATTGTTATGAAGCTAACACTTGATCTTTTGTATTTGTTGGGTATACATGATAATGGGAGTGTTTCTAAGTGTAATGCATTTATTAAATATTAATATGTAAGACTATATTCATCTTTTTCATATAACAAAGGAAATGTTTCCAATTTGTTAAAAAATGTAAATGTCCTATTTTATAAACATGAAATACTTCTTGTTATTTGCATTCAAAGAATTTTATATCAGTTATCGTTGAAAATGGTCCAGAGTTTTCTGTAATTTCATGGTATATGAGGAATAAAACTAGGGCAACTATAAACTCCTATATATTATATTTCAATAAAAGAGAAAGAAAGTAAGGTATTGAACCATTTATTGCTCTTTACCTACATATTTCTTCTTTTTCCTTTAGATTAAAAGAAAAAACAATAACTACATAAAAACCTGATACATCTGTTTAAGTTTATGCTACATGCTTTGAGTAGCAATAGAATGTCTTAGTAAAGCCGTGTAACTTCAGAGAGGCATGCCCAGCACTATGGTGACTATGTACTGATGAAGTGGGAGGGATGGTGACAATGTGGGCTTGAGCTTTCTATTCAAAAAATGACTGTATCCTGTTATCCTGTGCTGATCACCAGGAAGAAAGATCTATCCCCAAACCCAAACACAAGTTATGTCATTTAGGGTCATTTACTAACTTTGGTTGGTAAAGTAAATTGAAACATAAATTTGTTTTTTCAAGGACAACTTGCACAAATGTTGACATTCATTTAATGCAGCATTACCTCTCCCCCCACCCCCAAATTTGTCTAGGGATGATTCTACATTAGATTTTTACATTTTTTCAACTACCAACACTACCGTTGTTAACATATATACATTCCTAGATAAGCTGAGAAATGACCTAGAACCACTTTTGCGATGACTTTTTTAATATAGAGAGTCCTCTAAATATGAGGATGATAGTACAAGCATGTATGAAAATTAAAGTTTATTTTTAGAAAAAGTCAGGGCAAAAGAGGTTGAGCAGAACTATATGAGAAATCTGATTCTTCATTTTTATTTCCTCCCAGCTTGCTAGATGAGAGGTGGGTCTACCAGGTTAAAAGGCTATAAAAGAACAGGCACAAGTTCATTTAGTTTTATGTTCATTCATTTTCATTGAATTTAACAGGTGTTTCAAGTAGCCCATAAAGTATTTTCATAGTATATCCCAATATATTAATATAAAATTTTATCATAATTTACTTTCTATCATGGAGGAGTTGATGCTTTAGTAAACTGAAGAAGTTAACACACAGAGGAATGAAGTTCTCTCGAAAGGTAACTATTTGGCTCCATGTAACACGCATAAAATTGAGTAGGGTCTTTTTCTGCAAATGTAGGGTCCTCTTGAAGTTCATGAAAAATGCATATTATGAAAAAACTGTATGGATTTTACATTTTTTAAATCTTTATTTATTTATTTATTCACAATCACTCATTGTACATCAATATAGTATACAAAATGAGATTTTTCCATCCAGTATACATTGTATATTGGCTGAATCAAGGATATAACCATACATGTTTTCATCAACAAATAATTTTCTATTTCTTGTTTCTTATATATTTTGCTTCCCCCCTTGATTTTCTACCACTCACCCTTTGCCAGTTCCCCCTCTTGTCCCACACTGTCTCTGATATGTATAGTTGTTTTCCATGCCTTTTCCCCCCACATTTTATTGATTCACTAAAGATCATAATTAATTTAAAGACTCTTAATAGCAAGCACGGCTTTATTTTTTGAGCACATGTCTGACTTTAGGCATAAACCTCAGTGAGAAAAGTAGCACTTCCCTGGGGCTATATAGCTTACTGCAGTCATTAAATAAGTTTTAATAGGTATTTTTAATAGATTTCTTGATTATAAAAAGTTTTAGCTTTAATAGATCGACATAAAAAAAATGTTAAGAGAAATTTACTTAAAACTTAAAGCCAGAAAAAAGGTTAGGATTCAGTTCAAATAGTAGGTAGATGAACTTACCAACAGTTCCATAGAAGATAAAAATCCTTACATATGGAAATCAGGGAACCAGCAGTTAGCATAATGGCTATGTCGCTGGACTCTGAGGTAGTCAACCGCGATTCGCATCCTGGACCCGGTGGCTTAAAACTCACACTGGGCAGTTAGCGTAATGGCTATGTCGCTGGACTCCCACGTAGTCGACCGCGGTTCGTGTCCCGGACCCGGTGGCTTAAAACTCACACCGGGCACGTGTGCGTGCATGCCCAAGATCCCGAGAGGAGAATGGAGGAGAAGGGATTGCGGCGTGGCCATCCCCCCTGGGGGGTGATTTCTCACTTTCTGTCTCTATGTCTCTCTGTCTGTCTGGCGAGTGCACGCGCCCTATAGTGAAGAAAAAAAAAACCTCTCCAAATACGAAAATCAAAGCATCGATGAAAAACAGTAATGTTTTAGTCTAAAGTAAAAAAAAATTCTATTTCACTAGTTCAGACTCACATAATTAATCTCTTTTCTATTGAATATGCAGTGTTACTGTGGTCTGATCTTTCTATTTAACTCTGGAAGTTAACATTCAACTCCAGACTTGTCCCTACCATTAGGCTGGCCATTCTCTTGTTTGTTTTTTGTACTCTTATTTCTGTGTGTCCGACTTTAGTTTTCCTGGGACAGCACTCCCTTCAGCACTTCTTGGAGAGCAGGTCTGTTGCTGGTAAATTCTTTCAGGTTTTGTTTATCCGAGAATTCTTTCAGGTTTTGCTTATCCATTTATTGGGTTTTGTTTATCTGTTTATTAGGTTTTGTTTATTTCTCTTTTTTTCCTATATGAAAGATAATCTTGCTGGGTATAGTATTCTTGGTTGAAATTGTTTTTCACTTAACACTTTGAATATAATTCCCATTCTTTTCTTGCTTGAATTATTTCCAATGAGAGGTCCAACGTTAGCCTTATGAGATATCCTTTGAAAGTAACTTGACATTTCTTTCTTGCCAATTTTGGTATCTTGCCTCTGTCTGTGATTTTGGTCAATCTGGCTACAAAGTGCCTTGGGAAAATCTTCTTGGGTTGATTATATATCGTGTCCTTTGTGTTTCTTGGGTTTTGATATTTGAATGCTTCTCTATATTTGGAAAGTTTTCTTCCAGGATTTCATAGAATAGATTATCAATGCCCTTATTAGTTTCTTCACCTTCTGGGACACCGATGATCCTGATGTTCAGGCATTTAATAGTATCTAGTATTACTCATATGTTAGTCTCATTTAAGGGGGCCTTATTTTCTAAGTCTTTCTGGTGACTTTTTCTAGGTCAGAGGTTCTATCTTCTACATCTGAGACCCGATCTTCTGCATGATGTAATCTGCTTTTGATATTTTCCATGGAACTTTTTATTTCCTATATTATAGCCTTTATCTCTAACAATTCTGTTTGATTCTTTTTTATGATGTGTATCTCCTCTTTCAGATCATTTAAGAACTTCCTCATCTCCTGGAACTCGGTGTCTCTTTTCTCCTGCATCTTCTGGAGTTCATTTTCTCTGTTTTCTTGCATCTCTGTTAGCTTTGTTAGTATGAATGTTTTAAATTCTTTATCTCGTATTTCCATGAGTTGCTTGTATTCTCTGTGTAGGAAGAAGAGTTATTCTTTTCCATTAGAGGAGAGATATTTTCTTGGTTTTTCATATTTCTTGTGCCTCTGCAGTGGATTTCACATTATTTTTTTTTCCATCAAAATAAAATCTTACTTCAATTCCATTTTTTTAACACACTTCTTGAAGTTTCCTCACATATGATATATTACATTTGTATTTATGAAAGTTGCCTTACAATTATTATATGTTATTATCAAACTAAACTTTTGGCTGCATTATTGATTGAATGAAGGCAAATACTCAAAGGTGTTAGTTGTGTGCAAGGTAACAGTGTTAAATAAGGATAGAGAGGAAGTTTCTTTGGGATTTCCTTTTTGCTATTACATGCCCTCCTAATGCTGTGCCTTCAATTCATTCAACAAACTTTTGATGGGGAACAACCTGGTTTGGCCAGGCTTTGATTGCTACTCTATACTGGTGACTCAGAGGTCAAAGACAGAGTTCTTGCTGCCTGTTTGCTAGAAGCCTAGTAGTCAGAAATCTAATAAACAATCCATTGTGATTAGTGTGAGGATAGTGTTAAACAGAGTTTTTTGGAAGTAGGAGGCTGTCGGGAACCAGCAGTTAGCGTAATGGCTATGTCGCTGGACTCCCACATAGTCGACCGCGGTTCGTGTCCCGGACCCGGTGGCTTAAAACTCACGCCGGGCGCGTGTGCGTGCGTGCCCAAGATCCCGAGAGGAGAATGGAGGAGAAGGGATTGCAGCGTGACCATCCCCCCTGGGGGGTGATTTCTCGCTTTCTGTCTCTATGTCTCTCTCTGTCTGTCTGGCGAGCGCACGCGCCCTACAGTGAAAATCTCTCCAAAAAAAAAAGAAAAAAAAAAAAAAAGAATAAGAAGGAAGTAGGAGGCTGTCACAAAAACTATGACATTTAAGGAGCTCCAAGAAAACACTCAGGACTCATCCATTGACATGAAAAGGAATACAATGTTTGTGAAGAGAAAAAATCAGTCATGTAAAGAAACGCCTAAATGCCTGGTCCTCAGAAGCTGGGCTACACAGCAGGAAGTGAGTGGTGAGTGAGCAAGCAAAGCTTTGTTTGTATTTATAGCCACTCCCCATTGCTCTCCTTACCACCTGAACTCCACCTCCTGTCAGATCAGCAGTGGTGCTAGAGTGAAGCACATAAAAAAATCCCAATGTTCACTCATTGTCCCCACAATTTTCAGTTAGGCTGTAAATGCAATTGTATTCTAGTTGCAGGAATACAAGCTCAGGCAGACCTCCCATCAATTCTGCACTATGGTGAGTTGAATAATTATTTCATTGTATATCACAATGTATTAATAATAGAAATAAAGTGCACAATAAATGCAATGTGCTTGAATCAACCCAAAACCATCACTCTCTCTACCCCCAGTCTGTGGAAAAGTTGTCTTCTGTGAAACCAGTCCTTGGTGCCAAAATGGTAGGGAACTGCTATGATAGATGGCAAGGAGTTTAGTAAAAATACTGTAGGGTATCTAAGAGACATCTAGCAGGCACTTGTCCACACACCTTTGTATAGGACAGGTTGCTCCAGAGATCCAGAAAAGCATTCATTAACATGAGATATGGTAGCAAGAACTGTGATCATTAAGAGGCTCAACTACAGGGAATATATTATAAAAAGAAGGTTGAAGGTCTAATACTATAAAACACCTGACTAAAGGAAGGAGAAGATACCAGTGTATCTGGAGTATAAGAGGCTTGAAGTTGGGACAAGCAGTTAGCGTAATGGCTATGTTGCTGGACTCCCACGTAGTCCACCGTGGTTTGTGTCCCGGATCCGGTGGCTTAAAACTCATGCCGGGTGCGTGTGCATGCGTGCCCAAGATCCCGAGAGGAGAATGGAGGAGAAGGGGTTGTGGCGTGGCCATTCCCCCGGGGGGGGGGTTCTCGCTTTCTGTCTCTCTGTCTCTGTCTGGCAAGCGCACGTGCCCTATAGCAAAAACCTCTCAAAAAAAAAAAAAAAAAAGGATTGGAGTAGAAGTTGCCAAGGAGAGGCAATATCAAATATAGCAGAACATCTAGTAAGCAAAAGATTGAAAGAAATCTTTCACGTTGGGGCATAGAGGTTATCTTTGACAGAACTAACTTGGCGGAATGGTGAGGGAAAATAAGTGAACTCAGAAAAGAAGAGATACAGAGAAAATGGAGATAGTACTGTTATTTGTTTCTTTCCTTCTATAGTTCAATCTTTGTGTGTTTGTTTGTTTGTTTTTGCTATTTGTCTCATGCAGTTGCCAGAGAGAGACAGAGAGAAAGCACCCCCTGATGAACACCCTACAATGCCTTCTTTTTTATTCTCCTCTCAGGATTTTGGGCACACACAATCGCACACCCACTGCCAGCGTGATTTTCAAGCCACCAGGTCCAGAACTCAAATCTTAGTTGGCCATGTGGGAGTCTGGCAACTTATCCACTACTCCACCTGCTCGCCCCAAATACTTCAATCTTTTATTCCATTTTTCCCTTTCTTTTGTGCAAAGCAGAGAGAGAGAGAGAGAGAGAGAGAGAGAGCGAGAGAGAGAGAGAAGGAACTCACAATCCCTTAGAAATCCGTTAATTAATTCTGATGTTTTCAGTAGGTACCCAGATAAGAATCTCTGTGAACAAATCTTAGGGTTATACCGTGTAGATATGTGTCGGTATGTAGTGATGTGGTGGGTAGCAGTGTTGATTTTGTGTGTTAAAAAGAAAGATCCACTTGAAAATAAATTATTTTCCTTAGGAATAAAAAAAATTTATGTAGTAATTTCCTATGAAGGTTATAAATTTTTTATTTCTCTATTTTTACGTGCAATGAAATACAATACAAACGGGCGTTAGCTCAGTAGATTGGAAATAGTCATGTATTTAGTAAGCATTTATAGAACATTTCCTTAGAGTCAGGTGCTAGACTAGATGCTTGGAATACAGATAAGAGTAAAATATAGCTGTTGCCCTCAGGGGGCTCACAGTCTTCTGGGTGAGGTGTAAAGGAAATGAATGATGATGATGCGATATGAGGTGCTCTCTATCAAATCTATGTATACAATGTACACAGACAAGTGAGGCACTGCCTCAGAGAACCTCACAATTAGTCCTTTAATTTTCGTATGTGTGTGGTTATAATACAACTTTAATATTAAAAAAATTGATAACAAAATTGTTTATGAGTCAAAAATGGATAAATCCCTATGTACTGCCTCCACCATCACACAAGAAGGGAGTCTTAGGAGGAAGAATTTATGTACAGTCACAGTTGCATTCAAGTCCGAGCGATGAGATTACCAACTGCATGATCTTGAGAATGGTACCTGGTCTATGGAACACTTAGTTCTCTTACAGGTAACATCAGGTTTGCCATGGTTCAGATACTGTTTGTCTCTCAAAGTTTATTTTCAGAAACTTGGTCCCAATGGAATGACTTTAAGAGGTGGGATACCTTTAAGAGTCAGGGCTTAATGAGAACCACTATTCAATTGGCTAGGGGCATGGGAGGGACCAATGGAAAGTGGAAGATCCTGTTTTTTCTCTTTGCTTTTGTTGACCTTGTTGTGCCAGAGGCTGTTCTGATGCTGTCTTTTTACCTTTGAACATCACAGCTTACAGAATTGTGAGCCAAATATAAAATTCTAGTTTTTATAAATGACCCATTCATGTTTCTGTTTAGCAGCACAATATTGTCTAAAGCAAGGTTATTAACAGAAACATTGGTTTGCTATGTGGGTTCAATAAGCTAAATACAATCATGACATTAACTCAGGATCTGATATAAATTACACAAAATAAATTTATAAGTCACTATTATTGTTCTTATTTTTGCATATGTAGTTGTGGTGGCTTTTAAATTTTAAATCATTTAATTGGAATGACAATCACTGGAAAAGTTATTTAGATCCTTACATTGTTGACAAAAACATGAAGCAAGATGATAAGCCTTAATGATAAACTGGTTATGAAATACTTAAGATTACATATCTTTTTTTGTAAGAGACAATCAAGGGAAATGTGAAACAAACTCAGAAAAAAAATACTACAAATGTCAATACAAGTTAGATAAATCTAAAGAAGTGTAAGTAAAAGTAAGCGTTTATTTTTTTAAAAAGGCCATTATTTGGGGCTTCTGCTTTCAGACAAGATGAGATAATAGAAATTGACTTTCCCTTTGACTAACAGAAAAACAGGAATAAATATATGCAACTATAATTTTCTGCTGTGCTAGATGGGTATTTCTGATATTAGAGACAGAGAGGAGATAAGGTGAGCTCTGTGATCGAACCCTAGAGAACATGGCAAGTCCACGGCGTCAGGACAACAAGTCAGAGCCTGGTACACTATCTGAATTGATGAGGAAAAGCTCAAGAAGTAGAGGAAAGTCAAAACAAGTAGAATTTATAGGACAGAGTATCGTAAAGGGGAAAGAAAGAGAGAACCCAGAAATATTTGAAAGGTCCTGTTGGTTCTCAGCTGATTACTGCTTAGCACAGGTATGTGAAGAAACTAGCTGAAGGCAGGGAAGGAACCACTGAAAGGAGCAGAGGAAATAAACTCTGGAGTACACGTGGCTGGGAAAGCTTTTGTCATCATTAACAAGCACAGAAAATCTTGTGATTCAAGAGGTCTTAGCTAGCCTACTCCAAAGAACATTGCCTCAGTAGTGGGCATAATGAACCAAAACACTAGTGGTTCCTCTGTTTATGCCAATTAAAGCTTAAAAGCAAATCTCAAGAGATCAAGGTATTTTCAAATAATTATGGCAACCCAGGAATAAGATCAAGCACTGGTAGAAGTGTACTAAAACTCCCAGCATCCAACTAAGTATATTTCTCAGTGTTGGGACTCCAGTAAGACTACCCACAATGCAATGAATTAGAGAATATAACTCATGATGATGAGTAAAAAAGCCCATAGAAATAGAGCCAGCAGTGATACAGGAGACAGACCTAGAAAAAAATTTATTGTAACTCTATTCTACATATTCATGAAGTTAGAGCAGAAACAGCATCTTAAGCAAGGAAATGGAAGATTAAAAAAATTACTGAGGGGCCAGTAGGTGGCCTGGTGGTTAAGGGCACTGGACTCCCACATGACCAAAAGTGGTTTGAGTCCTGGACCTGGCAGCTTGCTTTCTCTCTCTCTCTCTCTCTCTCTCTCTCTCTCTCTCTCTCCTTCTCTGGTCAAATTAAAATAAATAAATAAATAAATACATGTTAAAAATAAAATGATTATTTAAAAAATTATTCAGATGAAATTTCTAGAGATTAAGAAATAATGTCTGAGATTACAAACACATTTGTTGGAAGATTTATTCTGTGTATGATTTAGTAAGCACATTTCACTGTCTTGCCTATTTAACACAGTTCAGAAATACGACAGAATGTATGGAACAGTGTTGTGGGACAGTGGTGGCCCTACCACAGGACCTTTTGTTCCCATGGTCTTTGTCCCCAGGTGTTACTCCTGTGAGAATGTTATAGTTCAAGGATGAGTCCAGGAGTGCCCAAATAACTTCCGGGAATTGTTTTCCCAATCATCTCTGGATGCGTGTTTATGAATCTAATTCTAAACTGCACACTAAACACTTGGAGGACTGGATCTAGACTACCAGCTGGTTTCAGAGAGGCCACTTGTGGCAGGCACATGAACAAACACATGTGACAGTATAAAGGCTTTGAAAACTACACTAATATTGCAGTGTCAACCAAAAAGGTGGGTGGAAACATATAGCCTGAACTTAAGCTGATTGATTACTTGCTAAAACAAGAATATCAACACTCACCATAGGATTTCAACAAGACTCAGACTATCATAACATAACACTCAAAATCCCCAGACAAAAGTCAACATTACTTAGAATATGAAGAACCAGGAAATTATCAACTTGCATGATGAAAGGTCAGTGTTGAAATGACATAAACTCAAATTTTCTGATAAAACTTAAAATAGTTCATGAAAAAAACAGTGTGACAAGCAGTCTGAGCATTCTTGAAACAAATAGAAAAATAATGACCCTTAGCATAAAAATAGAAAACAGAGAAAAAATGGGATTTTAAAAATTAATTTCATATTTAATTTTATTGTATTTTAATTGAAATTTTTTTTATGCTTTTGTACCATAGTGTGGTGGTGAAACACAGAGTATTCGAGAACCAGATCCCACATGTCTGAACATAGTTCAAATCTTGGCTCTGGCAGCTTGAAAAACATTCCTGACCTTTGCACATTCATGTCCCAAATATCCTGACAGGACAGAAAAATGGAGGAAAAAGGACCATGTATGACTATGCCTTATTGGGGGTTGCTTTCTTCTCTCCTTCTTTGGCAAGTATACATGGCAATTAAAGAAAAAAATAATTTATTTTTTTTAAAAATGCAAAGTTAAAAACTCATTGTATGAGCTCAACAGAAGAATGAAGATGAGAGAAGAAAGAGTCGGTTTACACAAAGATAGCTATAAAAAGTCATACAATCTGAGAAAATGAGAGAAAAATAATTTTAAAAATAGAGTCAGAGAACTGAGGGTCAGTAATTAAAAAAAGTTAACATTTTTGTCATCAGAATTTTTGAAGAACAGAGAGTATGACTTAGGAAAAAATAAAGATGATTTGTCTTACAGCTGTACAAATTTAATGAAAGACAAACTTATAGATTCAAGAATCTCAGCAAACCTAAAAATAAATATATCCAAAGCAATTTATGCCCAGAAATATATACATCACAATAGCTACTGAAATTTAAAGCAAAAGCAAACAAACAAACAGAAAGCTTGAAAGAAATCACAGAAAACACCATTATTTAAAGGGCATTGTTTGGATTTGTCATCAGAAACCATGAATGTTAAAATGGCATCTTTTAAGAGCTGAACAAAGGTCACTTTCATCCCAGAATTCTATATTTTATATTCTATCCTTCAGACTGAAAGTAAAATCAAAGAAGCCAGCAAGAGACGAGGCTGTCTCTGCAGATTGAATATCAGAGCCTGTGGCCTGAAAAACACACTGGCACATGTGCTTGCATGCCCAAAATCTCAAGAGGAGAATGAAAAGAAGGGATATTGAGGCATGGCCCTCTGTACGGGTAATTTCTCACTTTCCCTCTCTCTGTCTTTTTCCAGGGAATACATGTACCCAATGGCACTACATATATATACACATAAAGGTAAACTATAAAAGAAAGTTCTCTGATAATAAGAACTCAACATCAGATCTACTCTAAAGAAAGTGCTAAATGAAGTCCTTCAGCAAGAAGAGAAATGGTACCAAAAAAATATTTGGTACTGAAATGAAGGAAGAGAAAGTGAAATGGAAATCAGTTGAGTAAATACAGTAAGGTACTTTCCTCTTAGGTCACTAAAATATTTTTGATTTTTAAGAACAAATTATAACATTTCTTGGTGAAGATATTGGTGCTATAGATGTAGTCTCAAAGAAATACCATAGAACCTAGAGAGCAAAAGGATCTGTTTGATGGTACATTTTTTTTTCCTTAGGGTTTTGCCATAGGGTGAGTGTACTTGCCAGAGAGAGACAGAGAAGGACAGAGAGAGGGAAAGTGATAAATCACCCTCCTCAAAACGGATGGACACAATACAATTCTTTCTCCTTCATTTTCTTCTTGGAATTCTGGGCACACATCGACACTCTCCTGGCATGATTCTTAAGTTGCTGAGTCCAGGACTCGAATCATGGTGGGATTCTCACATGGGAATTCAGCATCTTAACCACCACTCTACTTGCTGTCCCCTTAATGGTAAGATTTTTATCTTAAATATGTAATGATAAAGTATTGAATCTAAGGAGAAGGAAAAAAAAGATGATATATATTCACAGTTTAATACTTATAGCAATTCCTATAAAATACTACATAAAGGTATGATCAAAAACGAAATAGATAAATTAAAACAAGCTAATATAGAATGGACCCAGCTATGGTAGCAGAGCTGGTTCCCAACATTCAACTGGCTAAGGCTACATGGGTAGCCCAACTTCATTTCTCAACTCATCCTAAAATACTGGGCACTAGTGTGTGACCTTAATCCCAGCTACCCAGTGCGCTGTCACAAGGATCGTGAGCTTGCGACTAGTGTGAGTAACATAATGAGAGCCTTTCTGAAAAAGCCAGAAGTAGTGGCATATGACCATGGTCCTAACAACTTGAGAGGCTAAAGCAAGAGGGTTCCAACATAGTGAGACCCTCTCTAAAAATACCATATATACATGCATGTGCACACACACACTCCTAAAAAATAAGAATGTTTTAAAATGTTCACATGATCCAAAAGGAGACAAGAAAAAAGAAACAAAAGAATGAAAACTATTAAAATTGAATCTAAGGAGAAGGAAAAAAAAGATGATATATATTCACAGTTTAATACTTATAGCAATTCCTATAAAATACTACATAAAGGTATGATCAAAAACGAAATAGATAAATTAAAACAAGCTAATATAGAATGGACCCAGCTATGGTAGCAGAGCTGGTTCCCAACATTCAACTGGCTAAGGCTACATGGGTAGCCCAACTTCATTTCTCAACTCATCCTAAAATACTGGGCACTAGTGTGTGACCTTAATCCCAGCTACCCAGTGCGCTGTCACAAGGATCGTGAGCTTGCGACTAGTGTGAGTAACATAATGAGAGCCTTTCTGAAAAAGCCAGAAGTAGTGGCATATGACCATGGTCCTAACAACTTGAGAGGCTAAAGCAAGAGGGTTCCAACATAGTGAGACCCTCTCTAAAAATACCACATATACATGCATGTGCACACACACACTCCTAAAAAATAAGAATGTTTTAAAATGTTCACATGATCCAAAAGGAGACAAGAAAAAAGAAACAAAAGAATGAAAACTATTAAAATAAGTAGAAAAAAAAAAAACTTAGTCCTAAACCTAAACATAACAATAACCCATTAGTTATACATGTTTTAAATATCCTAATTAAAAGACAGAGACTGTCGAGTTGGGTGTATTCATCAGAGTTGAATGAATATGTGGTGAGAAACCTTCAAGTCTTTAATGGCAGCAGTAATCTCCACAATACCTCCAGGAAGGCAGGAAAGCAGTATTGCTTTTATATTGATGTTTTCCTAAGTAGAGCTAGCTCTAGTGGCTTCCACTTGCTGTTTTCCACCATGACAGTTCTGACTCCATAGGTCAGAAAACTAATTTATGGATTCTGCCAGCTCCTGAATTAAAAGGCAGTTGATCATTTAACTTCCGTAAGTCTAAGCCACTCTGAATGGTGGACCACAGTGATATTTTCAGTCTCCTGGAATTAGTACATTTCAAGACCAGTGACCAATAGTCCCAAAAAATCTGGTTATTTTCTTTCCCCATTGCAGTTATCCTGGTAGAAGTCTGCAGGTCCTTTTGCACTGCAAGTGGGCTGCAAGAAAAATAAACAGTATCAATTTTTGGCAGTGTACTGGGGTGCTTATCCAAGGGGAACTGGTTTCCCCTTTATTCAAGAGATTTTGAGTCTCTTAACTGGCTTAGTCACGGTTCCTGATTAAGGGGCTATGACTCTGTTTTTTATGATTCAAGGTTTTATGAACCTTTGTTCAGTTGACCTAGAACTTTTCTGCATAAACAGATTAATGATCAATTTAGTAGGTTTCTTACATATTTCTCTTCTCTGACACCATTCTTCAATAGCCAATGCCATACGTCTAGATAGGATCACTGAAGACAGTGGCATACCTGAGGTATGCAGAGATAGCTTAAAACCAAGAAGAATGGAAATATTTGTATTAGCCATGTGTTAAGTGCCACCAAGGTCTCCAGTGACCTACTCTATAGAGGTTACTGGCATGTTTTGCCACTAAGCTTACCAATAGCTATCCCCCATAGACCATTTGAATACAGAGAGATAGATATATCTCCTTCTGCCACCTGCCCCAAGAAGCAGCCACTCCTGTGCCAATCCAAGGCCAGAGCTGCCAACTCTGTGTGCACTAAGACCCTCAAACTGCAACCACACCACCTGTGCTCACACTCCAGACTTCCACACTGCAGTTCGTCTTTGCTTGGCAGCACTTCAATACTCAGCTCTATAGCTAACTGTGTATGTCCCCCACCTCAGACTCAAACACACTACTCCTGTGGGCTGGTCAGCCCCCTAGACCAAGAGTTCCTGCTGTTCTATACACATCTGTATTCCAGGTCCCATTACTCACTATTCCACAAACATCTGTGCTTCACACCAATTACCAATACAACAGTCAGGGTGCTAGGCGGGCACCAGCCATTTTTTTAAATGAAATTCCAAAAGCCTTTACTACCACTGAAGAAATAAGCAGCCTTGGTTTCTGAAGGCCTCTGGAATTTTTGTAAACACTAACTGCAGAAGACAAAGACAGGAGACTATGCCACTATGTCCTCACTAGAGTCAGTAGAGCCATACTGAGAAACTAGTGCCCTTGCATCCACCCATAGGAGAAAATATCTGTAAGTTATGAAAAAGATTCATATTTAATCCTTTCTATTAAATGAACAGACACAAATAGAATGCAATAAAAATATGAAAGACCAAAGACACATATGACTAAAATAATGCAATAATCTCCCAGTAACTGACCTCAGAAAAATAAATATCTACATATTTCCCTTCAAGTTCAAAATACTTGTTTTAAGAAAACTCAGTGAACTTTAAGAAAACATGAAGAGACAATTTAACAAAATTAGAAAAATGAAATGAACCCAAAAGAGATTTATAACACAGAAATTGAAATTAGATATATGTGTGTGTGTGTGTGTGTGTGTGTATGTATCTATATCTATCTATATCTATATCTATACACCAAACAGAAATCTAGAGCTTAAGAATATAATGGGGGTAATAAAAAATACAAGCAGAACTTATCAAAAGGACAAGAAAAGCTATGTATTCTAATACGAGTTATCAGAGGAGAAAATAGAAAAAAATAATAAAGAGAATGAAGAGAGTTTATGAGAATGCGACTAGAGTACTAATTTTCTCAGTATAGATAAGTAGGATCTAATAAGTAGAAAAGAAAGAGAGGGACTTACAGCTTATTTAAAGAAATAGATGAAAACTTCCAAACTCAAACTGTCAAAAGTCAAAGACCTACAGAGTATTGCAAGTAATAAGAGAGAAAAAATGATTATCACATATAAGAGAATCTCCATGATTCTATCAGAGAATTTCTCAGCAGCAACTTCAGGTTAGGTGAGATTGGGATGATATATTCGAAGAGCAGTAGGAAAAAAAAAATCAACCAGGAATACTACAAAGTGATTTTCTTTAAAAAAAAAAAAAATAATAAAAAGATTTTTTTTTTGAGAGATTTTCATTGTAGGGCGTGTGCGCTCGCCAGATAGACAGAGAGAGACATAGAGACAGAAAGCGAGAAATCACCCCCCAGGGGGGATGGTCACGCCGCAATCCCTTCTCCTCCATTCTCCTCTCGGGATCTTGGGCACGCACGCACACGCACCCGGCGTGAGTTTTAAGCCACCGGGTCCGGGACATGAACCGCGGTCGACTATGTGGGAGTCCAGCGACATAGCCATTACGCCAACTGCTGGTTCCCTTTAATAAAAAGATTTTTAAAGGAAAAAACGCTCAAGGAGTTCACATAATTAGATCTGTCTTATGAGAAACACTAAAGGGAGTTCTTATGAGAAACACTAAAGGGAGTTCTTGAAGCTGAAACAAAACAATGCTAATGAATAACATGAATATTTGTGAAGGTATAAAACTCACAGGTAAAAGTAAATACATAACAAATTCCAAATATTCTAAAGCTATACGGTAGTATATAAATAATTAATATCTTTATTGTAAACTTAGGGACAAATCTATTTCAAATAACTAGACCTATAATAGTTTGTTAAAAAATAACAATATATTAAAATGTACATTGTGGTGTCAAAAACATAAAATGTGGGTTGGGAGAGCAAGAATGCATATGTGTGTGTGTGTGTGTGTGTTAATCTTAAGTTCTTTTAAGATTAAAATACCATGTTATAATATTTCATGTTAGCAAATGTAACAAGAAAGAACCCAGTTAAATGTAACGCTAATTTATTCAGACTCTCCACCAAAGAGGATGTAAGGATGACCAATAAGCACATGAAAAGGTGTTCAAATCATTAGCCATTAAGGAAATGTAAATTAAAAGCATTGTAAGGCTCATATATTAGAACAGCTAAAACTAAAATTCTGGCTGTATCAAGTGCTGACAAGACTGTGAGAAATTAGAACTCTTCTATGTTTCTGGTGGAATGTAAAAGAGCACAACCCCTTCAAAAAAGTTTGACATGTTTTCATTCTTATGTGGAAACTAGAAACATTGCCTTCATAGAAGTACAGAGTAGAAAAGGAATCATTATTCTGGTTGGATGGGTTGAGAGACAGAGTGCGATGTTGCTTAACAATACAAAATTATGGTTTCTAGTGTTTAATAGCACAGTAAGGTATCTATACTTAATAATTTATTGTATATTTTGGAAAGCTAAAAGAGGACTTTGAAAGTCCCCACACACAAAGTATTAATATGTTTGTTAATTACTTCAATTTGATCATTACATACTGTATCCATGTACTGGAGAATAATACTGTACTCCTGAAATACGTACAATTATTATGAGTCAATTACAATTTTAAAAAATAATTTAAAATATCTTTGTCAGTTCTTTACAATGTTAAGCAACTATTCACTATCGGGGAAAGGTCATGATGTATTTTTGCAGTGGATGGCGCTAGTTCATTATTTGAAGCACTAGAGTCATTCGCTTCTATGTTATTGCTATGTCACTTGAGAGCTGACAGTTCTAGCTTCATTCTAAAAAAGAAATTAATTGGTTTGGTTGAGTTTTGGAGGTTTTACAACAAGTTGGAGATGTAAAACTGCGTTTTTGTCATATTTTACTCTTTTACTTCTGTAAAGGGAAGAACGTGCCTCAGCTTGTGAAAACTTTCATAAAGTTACGGTGATAGTGCTCTACAATGTCAGTGCTAATGATGACTCACAAAATTCGTTGCTGGTGATTTTGATCTCAACAACACTCATTGGTCAGGGAGGCCCACTGGGGTCGATGATGACAAAATGAAGGTACTGATCAAGCCAAACCTATGTCACTCAATCCAAGAGATTTGCAGAAACATTGAACATCCATCACTGGGGATCAGCAGTTGGTGTAATGGCTATGTCACTGGTCTCTCATATAATTGACCGTGGTTTGAATCCTGAATCCAGTGGCTTAAATTCACGCTGGGCGTGTGTGTGTGCATGCCCAAGATCCCAAGAGGAGAATGGAGGAGAAGGGATTGTTGTGTGGCCATGCCCCCTGGGGGGTGACTTCTCGCTTTTTGTCTCTTTCTCTCTCTCTGACTTTCTGGCTAGTGCATGTGCCCTATAGCAAAAACAAAACAAAACAAAACAAAACAAGACAAAAAAAACAAAAAAAAAAACCTCTCCCCCCAAAAAAGAGAAAGAACATCCATCATTCAAGCATTCACAACCACCTGAAGAAGCTGAGATATGTAAGGAAACTCGTTATTTCTCGTTATTTGGGTTCCTTATGAACAAAGTTCACTTGATGTCGCATGTAAACATATGCAATATACTCATTAATTGTGAGGAAAATGATCCTTTTTGAAGCAACTGAAAACTGGTGATGAGAAGTGGATTGCTTACAACAATGTGGTGCACAAATGGTCTTGATCCCGACATGATGATTCACCTTAAACAACATTGAAAGCAGACATTCAGAAGAGAAAGGTTATGTTCTCAGTGTGATGGAATTTAAAAGGTTTTGTGTTTTTTGAGGTTCTACCTAAGAATAAAACAATCAACTTGAATGTGTACTGTCAACAGATTCATCATCCTGAAATGTCCAGAGCTTGATGACCATAAAGGAGTTGTATTCTATCAGGACAACAGGAGACCACACACGAATTTGATAACCCATCATCACGTTTTGAAGCTTGGATGACATATGTTGTCATACCCACCATACTCAACTGACCTTGCGCTATCAGAGACTTCCATCCAATTGCTTCTCTCTCTCTAATTCAGATTATGTAAATCAGCATCTTGTTCAGTTTCTCACCAATAAATACAGGTTCTTCTATGAACAAGGAATTATGAAACTCACTGAAAGATGGGAGAAGGTTATCAACAAAATCAGCAATGTATCACTGATAGATCTTTGTTCTTTATATAGATAAATGACCTATGAAAATCATAGTAAAACTATGTTATGACTTTTCTGACAACTCAATATATAATCCAGCTATTATATTCCTATGTAAGAACCCAAGACAAGTAAAAATATGTCTAAGTAAAGACTTAGATATGATTATTTAAAGCAACTGTATTTATACTTGTCAAAACTTGTAAATGACCCAAATATACATCAGTAGGTCAATGGCTCAATAAACTGCACTATAGCCATAAAATGGAAAATTAATGTACAATGGAAAGGAATCAGCTACTTATATACTCAATAGTATAAATGAATAAAAAGTTATTTATTTCAATTTTAAAATATTTTTTTTTTTTAGCAAATGTAAAAGTCCTTATTGGGAGTGAATGAACTCAGACAAAACAAAGAACATAAGAACACATGCTATAATTCCATGTGTATAAAATTTAGAAAATGTAATCTTATCTACATGACAACACAGATAAATGTTTGACTCAGTATGGAATGGGAAAGTTGAGGAGAGAAAGATTACAAAGGGGTGATTGATATGTTCATCATTTTGAATGTGTTGGTAATTTTACTAATATAGGCATATGTCAAAACTTATCAAATCGCACTCCTTACAAATATGAAGTTTATATGCCAATTACGCCTCAGTGAATCTGAGACAAATTATATTAGAATTTACTTGAAAGGGAGTGGTTAGTGAGGAAGCTAATTAGTATATATAATATTTATTAGGGCAACATTTATATGCACATAAATATGGACATTTTTAATAGTGCCACAAGAAAGCAACGTGTTTTAAATTAATAATAAATAAAATAAAATAAAGCAAAAGACAGTTACTTTTAAAGGAAATCAATGGGAAAAAGAAAGAAGCAAGATAGTTAAGAGACATAAAAACGGAAAATTATCTGTTGATGATAACATGTATGATAATACCTTTAACTGGACATGAATACAGTACATTCACGCTAGAAAAATTCATTTTACAAGCTGTAATAATATACAGTGGTTGAATGTATAAAAAAATAAATAAACAAAAAATATTAATAATAAATTCTATAAAAATACATAAATAAATAATTTTCAAATTTACAATTTCCAGAAGTTTAGTAATGAAGGAAAGTGACTATTGGGTCGTCAGAAAAGCCATGACCCATTTTTTCATATAAAAACAGAAAAATACATCATGACTTTTCCAACTTCCCAATAGTTCAGTAATAACAAATGTATGTTTTAAATTCAAGAGAGAAAAACAGTTTTGCAGCAAATAATGCTTGAACTATTGGACTTCCAAATAAGAAAACAAAAAAACCCCTCAATTCTCAGTTTATACTAAACACAAAAATTATCCGAAATCGGTTCATGGATCTAAAAACTTAATACTTTTTAATTATTCCAAAAGAAAACATAGAAGAGCTTTGAGCTAGTCTGATTTCTTAAATGACACTGCTTTGGCTTTTGATATTTGTTTTCTTCCAAACTTCATTTGTGGAAACCTAATAACCAGTGTGATAGTATTAAAAGGTGTGACCTTTTGGGAAGTGATTAAGTCAGAAGCACTCCACACTCATGAATGAATTTGTGCCCTTGGAAAAGGTGTTGAAGGGCATACCCTTAAACAACTCTTTGGCCCTTCTGCCTTCCTGCCATGTAAGTACCAGCAAGAAGGCTCTCACTAGACATTCAGCTAGCACCTTGATCTTGGACTTCCCAGGCTCCACAAATCCAGTTCTGTTCCTTATTAATTACTTAGTTAAAAATAATGTGTTATAGTAGCTGGAATGGAGCAAGTTACACACCAAAAACAGAAATCATTGAATAAAAAGAAGATACACTGAGTTTTTATCAAAGCTAAACTCTCCTAGTCATTGTAAAAACAATGTTAATAAAGTGAAAATACAAACCATAGACTGAAGAAGATATTTCAATGCATTTATCTAAAAATGGTATGTACCCAGAATATATAAATGATACTAATTCAATAATTAATAAACAGCCAGTCCAATGAGGAAATGGACGAAAGATTAGAACAGGCACTTCACTAAGATGCTGTGAATGGTATAGAGCCATATGACATAATGGCCAACACCATCAGTCATGAGGGAACTGTAAATTAGATGCATAATGAGATGCCACTGCATACCTAGTTTAACAAACAGAAACGGGTAATACCATATGACAGTGAAGACGTGGAACAACAGGTATTCTCACACATTGCTATGGTAATGCAATGATTCCACCACTTTGGAATACAGTTTGGCCGTTTTTTATATTAGATATGCATGTACCGCATGACCCAGCCATCCCTCTCCTAGGTATTTATTTATTCAACTGAAATGGAAACCTATATTTATACAAAACTTGCATGTTGATATTAAAAGTATCTTTATTCACCACAGCCGGAACCTGGGATCAACACAAATGTCTTTTAACCAGTGACAGGATGAATCAATAATACTCAGCAATAAAATTTAACAAACTGGGGACAGCAGGTCGCATGGTGGTTAAGGCACAGGACTCCCACATGGCTGACCGTGGTTTGAGTTCCAGACCTAGTGGCTTGCTTTCTCACTTTCCCTCTCTCTCCTTCTTTGGTGTGTGTGTGAGCCCTTAAGAAAATACTTTTTTTTTTTTTTAATGAAATTAAATAAATAATTCTTTAAAAAATAAAAAAAGAGGGGCCGGCAAGTGGCATGGTGGTTAAAGGCGCTGGACTCCCACATGGCCGAACACTGTTCAAGTCTCGGACCTGGTGGCTTGCTTTCTCACTTCCTCTCTCTCTCTCTCTCTGTCTCTCTCTGATCAAACTGAAAAATAATAATGATATAATAATAAATAAAGTTAAATAATTCTTTAAAAAATAAAAAAATACAAAAAGAAACTGATACAATTACATGGAAGAATCTCAGGTATGTTTTGCTAAATTACAGAAGCTAGGCTCAAACGTTCTTATACTGGATGACATTATGGAAAAGGCTAAACTATACAGCCAGGAGACATTGCCACATCCTGTTCCTCTTAGCATTACAGTACTTGTACATTTCACTATTAAAGTCAAATTACACCATCTTATATTTAACGACTGCTTCTCCTATGAGCTGCACTTGGAGATTGTCTTATTTTTTCCAATTTCTTCTCTTTATGCTAAATTATAACAGTTAAGTGAGCAATTTTTATTTGCCCACATCTTTGGAAGCACTCTAAGAAGGATGAATACCTTGCATACATAAATTGCTTTAGGTAGATGCAATAGTAGTCTAGAGGCAGGATTCTGTTGATCTTTTGGTTGGATAGAGCAATAGCATCCTGCAATCCGCATTAGAAGTCAGAATCTTACATATCCTAAGGCCCGGATTGCTAATCCGAGGGTTGTAGGCTGCTAGGCTTACTCCATTCTATTCTCCAAACTGTGAAGAAGGCTGTGCAAGATTCTAGCCCATCCAGAGATCATGAGGACAACTCACCCTTATCAATGTTTCTTTTCTTAAAAGTCTATTATTGAAAGAGAGCACAAGAGAGTAAGAGAGCAGTTAGCGTAATGGTTGTGTCGCTGGACTCCCATGTAGTCGACCGTGGTTCGAGTCCTAGACCTGGTGGCTTAAACTCATGCCAGGCGCGTGTGCGTGCGTGCCCAAGATCCCGAGAGGAGAATGGAGAAGAAGGGATTGTGGTGTGGCCATCCTCCCTGGGGGGCGATTTCTCGCTTTCTGTCTCTCTGTCTCTCTCTGTCTGTCTGGCGAGCACATACACCCTATAGCAAAAAAAAAAAAAGAGAGAGAGAGAGAGAGTCCTGTCAGAGTCTTGTCATGCTGTGCAGCTCCAGCCCCCCACCCCAAGCCTTCAGCTGGCTAGGATTGCAGGTACCCACAGGTACACTCTCCATTCAGATTGACCCAGGATCTGAACCTGGGCTTTCTTATATAGCTTCAGAATCACACAGTGTGGTACCCTATTGCCTGTAACACCCCAGCTAGGTTGAAGAATCTTTTCTATCATTCATTATGTTAATTAAGATGCTCTTTTGTGCTGATTGAAGAAATTGACAGGGTAGATGAAATTTATGGAAGCAGACAGTGTGGCCTGTGAGTAGAAAGTTTCAAATAGGAACCACACTGCTTTGTGTATGCCCTATTAGACTTCTTCAGATGATAATGAATTACCCCTAAGGTATAGTTCAGATGTTTCCAGACCTGCCCATTGATATCACATGGAATTATTCAAACATCCCAAAGTCCAGGCCATACCCCTAATTAAATTAGAATCTCCAGTCTTAGAACCATATAAGATAAGTTTATTTTTTGAGTCTGCCTAGGTGATTCTAATACGCAAAAATGTTTAGAAACCCGTGGTATAGATTAAAAAGATTTAAGACAGTATTAAAGATGAATTATTTGGCCAGCCACACTGGCACAGTGGAAGTGGTGCTTTGCAAGGCTGAAGTCTTTTAGGAAGGTCCCAGGTTTGTGTTTGAGGTCTTTCTGTACATGTCCATCCACAATCCAGGCTAACTGAGGTTAAATGTAGGATCCCTGGGGTGAAGGCCCTGTGTTGGGAGTGCCTCTCTCTCTCTTACTCTCTCTCTCATCTCCCTTTCTTATGAAAGAAAGAAATACATAAACTTTGAAAGAAAGTGAAGAAAGAGAAAAATATATATTTATAGGCATTGTAAGGGAGTGAAAAAAGAAGAAAAGACTCAAATTGAATTCCCAATGCGAAATACAGAAGGGCTCAGAGATACATGGGAATCACAAAGATTCAGGGTAGGCAGACAATTCTTAAAAGCTGACAACTTAACTCTGGATAAATAATAACCTAGCATCCCCATGGCCAATACTTGCAGTCATCACACAACTATAGAATTTTTATTTGATTGTTTAAAGACTCCTTTGATTTTTGACATGCTCCAAAACTACCACAGTAGCACTTAAAAATAATTTTAAAAATACTTAAATTTGGGAACCAGCAGTTAGCGTAATGGCTATGTCGCTGGACTCCCACGTAGTCGACCGCGGTTCGCGTCCCGGACCTGGTGGCTTAAAACTCACGCAGGGCGCGTGTGCGTGCATGCCCAAGATCCCGAGAGGAGAATGGAGGAGAAGGGATTATGGCGTGGCCATCCCCCTTGGGGGGTGATTTCTCGCTTTCTGTCTCTCTGTCTCTCTCTGTCTGGCCAGCGCACGCGCCCTATAGCGAAAAAACCTCTCAAAAAAAAATACTTAAATTTGAATTTATCCCTTTTTATTCATTCTAAAACATCACACACAAACACATGTACCCCTACTATGGATTCACACACACACACACACACACACACACACACACAGATATTTTTTACATTAATTCATCTGGCAATTAGAGTCATTATTTTTATACCATTTGGGCAATGAGTAGTCTTAGAACCTTCATGCAAATCAACACACTGCTGGATATGGATGCCTCCTTGATCCCACTTTATTTTTGAAATAGACTGGTCAAAGAGATAACTGTGGAAGTGATTTCCATGAATTTAAGGGTAAGGTCATTCGCAAGTTAATTCTGCAATTTCCCTCTGGCCTTTCTGAAAATAAAGACTCCACTAATACATTTCAGTTTTATTTTTAATCAGTAGCTTATATTAACAAAACATATCTATTTTGTTTCACCCAGAGAAATTGAGCTACTTTCTCCTTGTATTACCACTCTCTGGCCGTAGACCTGGGCTCTCCTTTTCTTAGAAAACAGACATATCCTCTTAGAAAACAGATATACACACCCTCTTTCCAAACCTTCCGTTCTTTCAGCCCTTCTAAAATGCCTACTCAGTAGCATCTGCCCGTTTATAACTCTACCTCCACTCTTATTTAGAGAACTTTCGTCAGCACAGTTTCTAGTCACAATTCTGATGATTCACATGGTCTCAATTTAATTTCTGTATTGTATATTTATGATTGCAATTACCATACACAGTCTAAGCCTTCAATGTGCATTGTCTTAGTTTATAAGACACATACCATGGAAAAAATCATTAAATTATAAATGCTAATTGTTTTGTAATTTTATTCTATAATGAATTTTGATGAGGATATTACATTTTACATATCATAATAGATCAAAACTGTTTCAATAAACCTTAAACTATGCAGCCTAAACCAGTGTTGTCTAGGTTACTTTTTTACTATCTTACAGGGACCAGGCGTTGGTGTACTCACGCCGGGTGCACATGTGTGCGTGCCCAAGATCCCGAGAGGATAATGGAGGAGAAGGGATTGTGGTGTAGCTTTCCTCCCTGGGGGGGGGGGGTGATTTCTTGCTTTCTGTCTCCCC